>NC_086382.1:56067544-56367544 GCF_036588685.1 Mytilus trossulus
TCTATTTCAGACCAGTATGAGAGCTTAATGAATAAGTAAGGACCCCTTAACCTCTTACTAGTTCCCCTAAAGCACCAACTGGTGTCATGTTACATCAGAACTACAAATTAAACCTCAAGAAAACTAGTAGAGCTGTACTTGTGTTGAAAAAAATAAGAAATTATGCAATTTATTTATTTCGGTGAAAATAATAGGATGTACATGCAACCGAAGAATGTCGCGTCTCAAATTCCAGTGGTTGCACGTGTGTCAGACACTGCGAAAAGTCAAAGCGAGCATTTATAATTAAAAATGTAGTGCAAGTTACATAAAAATAATGAATTTCTACTTTCTAGGTAAATTTTTACATTATTACCTACAGATCAGGCAAAATTTGCTGAATCAGCAATTTTTACTCTCAGGGGTTGAATTTAAGGCTTGTTTTTATCATAGTTGCCCTTAATCAACTTTGTATTGATAAACTTACAAATTGCATAGGTATAAAAAGTTCCTTTATTGATTTAGTGTAAAAATATATATCCCCCTTAAGGTGGCACGGTAGTATTTCCTGGCCATAAAGGATAATGATAGCCTTTTTAGAATTTTCACCACTTTCTAACACTGCAAAAAATTCTACATTCACAGTTAACTGAAGTACTTTCATTTTACCATTCAGAAATGAATTTGGATATGTACCATGACCGTTTACTTTTTTTGCTATTTTTAAAATCCTAAGGCCACTAGTACTTTTAGGTCTTTTATGGTGCAGTGAATGCAAAATTTTAAAAAATTCTCAAAAATTCATTTTCATCTGTATATAAAATTATTTCATATTTTTCTACACCTGATTCATCACTCAGTTTGGGAAAGTATGTTCATTTGATACTGTATTTTTTGTCCAATCACACTGTTTAGATACATTTACCTAAGTAGGGTACACAAAAGAGCAACCTAAATTCTGGAAAGCAAATACTACCGTGCCACCTTAACCAAGACATAACAAACTTGAAACCAGTCATGACACCTATGATGCATAGACTTCTTATTTTGGAACATATTACAATAAAGAATACTAGTCTGCACTCATTTCTTACCAAAAAAAAATGAAACATTACATCCCTACCCCATCTGGCAGATTTTCACTTTTTTTTCATCTTACCATTTTTACTTAAGGAGTGAACAAAACCCAAATATATGATGTTTCAAATCAACACAGAAGTCAAACATGATGATTCAGGAGTAATTAGTGGATTGCCAACTCTGTTTATGGTTAATCTGACTGAAAGAAACAGTTTTAGCACCAAATCATGAAAACTGGTATTAAAGTCCATTCCACATTTTACAGCATGCCTTATATTACTTCAAACATTTTCAGATTATGAGAATAATACAACAAGAGTCTTTAGATTGCAGTTAACTATCATTCCAAAATCTGTTTGACAATACATGTACTAGAACACATCTCTAAGTTGACTGTTTGTCTATTTCTCATGTATGCATTAAGTTAAATTATGTCCCCTTACATAATCAATTAGCCTTTATTGTGCTTTTCACTGTCAGAAAATCTTAACAACTAATGGTATTTGCATGGAAAATGAATAAACCATTTAATCTTGCTGATATAACATCATAAATACATTCTTTGTCAAAAATAAGGTATATTCAATGTAAAGAAACCCCTATTTCTATCTCTATTTCAGACCAGTATGAGAGCTTAATGAATAAGTAAGGACCCCTTAACCTCTTACTAGTTCCCCTAAAGCACCAACTGGTGTCATGTTACATCAGAACTACAAATTAAACCTCAAGAAAACTAGTAGAGCTGTACTTGTGTTGAAAAAAATAAGAAATTATGCAATTTATTTATTTCGGTGAAAATAATAGGATGTACATGCAACCGAAGAATGTCGCGTCTCAAATTCCAGTGGTTGCACGTGTGTCAGACACTGCGAAAAGTCAAAGCGAGCATTTATAATTAAAAATGTAGTGCAAGTTACATAAAAATAATGAATTTCTACTTTCTAGGTAAATTTTTACATTATTACCTACAGATCAGGCAAAATTTGCTGAATCAGCAATTTTTACTCTCAGGGGTTGAATTTAAGGCTTGTTTTTATCATAGTTGCCCTTAATCAACTTTGTATTGATAAACTTACAAATTGCATAGGTATAAAAAGTTCCTTTATTGATTTAGTGTAAAAATATATATCCCCCTTAAGGTGGCACGGTAGTATTTCCTGGCCATAAAGGATAATGATAGCCTTTTTAGAATTTTCACCACTTTCTAACACTGCAAAAAATTCTACATTCACAGTTAACTGAAGTACTTTCATTTTACCATTCAGAAATGAATTTGGATATGTACCATGACCGTTTACTTTTTTTGCTATTTTTAAAATCCTAAGGCCACTAGTACTTTTAGGTCTTTTATGGTGCAGTGAATGCAAAATTTTAAAAAATTCTCAAAAATTCATTTTCATCTGTATATAAAATTATTTCATATTTTTCTACACCTGATTCATCACTCAGTTTGGGAAAGTATGTTCATTTGATACTGTATTTTTTGTCCAATCACACTGTTTAGATACATTTACCTAAGTAGGGTACACAAAAGAGCAACCTAAATTCTGGAAAGCAAATACTACCGTGCCACCTTAACCAAGACATAACAAACTTGAAACCAGTCATGACACCTATGATGCATAGACTTCTTATTTTGGAACATATTACAATAAAGAATACTAGTCTGCACTCATTTCTTACCAAAAAAAAATGAAACATTACATCCCTACCCCATCTGGCAGATTTTCACTTTTTTTTCATCTTACCATTTTTACTTAAGGAGTGAACAAAACCCAAATATATGATGTTTCAAATCAACACAGAAGTCAAACATGATGATTCAGGAGTAATTAGTGGATTGCCAACTCTGTTTATGGTTAATCTGACTGAAAGAAACAGTTTTAGCACCAAATCATGAAAACTGGTATTAAAGTCCATTCCACATTTTACAGCATGCCTTATATTACTTCAAACATTTTCAGATTATGAGAATAATACAACAAGAGTCTTTAGATTGCAGTTAACTATCATTCCAAAATCTGTTTGACAATACATGTACTAGAACACATCTCTAAGTTGACTGTTTGTCTATTTCTCATGTATGCATTAAGTTAAATTATGTCCCCTTACATAATCAATTAGCCTTTATTGTGCTTTTCACTGTCAGAAAATCTTAACAACTAATGGTATTTGCATGGAAAATGAATAAACCATTTAATCTTGCTGATATAACATCATAAATACATTCTTTGTCAAAAATAAGGTATATTCAATGTAAAGAAACCCCTATTTCTATCTCTATTTCAGACCAGTATGAGAGCTTAATGAATAAGTAAGGACCCCTTAACCTCTTACTAGTTCCCCTAAAGCACCAACTGGTGTCATGTTACATCAGAACTACAAATTAAACCTCAAGAAAACTAGTAGAGCTGTACTTGTGTTGAAAAAAATAAGAAATTATGCAATTTATTTATTTCGGTGAAAATAATAGGATGTACATGCAACCGAAGAATGTCGCGTCTCAAATTCCAGTGGTTGCACGTGTGTCAGACACTGCGAAAAGTCAAAGCGAGCATTTATAATTAAAAATGTAGTGCAAGTTACATAAAAATAATGAATTTCTACTTTCTAGGTAAATTTTTACATTATTACCTACAGATCAGGCAAAATTTGCTGAATCAGCAATTTTTACTCTCAGGGGTTGAATTTAAGGCTTGTTTTTATCATAGTTGCCCTTAATCAACTTTGTATTGATAAACTTACAAATTGCATAGGTATAAAAAGTTCCTTTATTGATTTAGTGTAAAAATATATATCCCCCTTAAGGTGGCACGGTAGTATTTCCTGGCCATAAGGGATAATGATAGCCTTTTTAGAATTTTCACCACTTTCTAACACTGCAAAAAATTCTACATTCACAGTTAACTGAAGTACTTTCATTTTACCATTCAGAAATGAATTTGGATATGTACCATGACCGTTTACTTTTTTTGCTATTTTTAAAATCCTAAGGCCACTAGTACTTTTAGGTCTTTTATGGTGCAGTGAATGCAAAATTTTAAAAAATTCTCAAAAATTCATTTTCATCTGTATATAAAATTATTTCATATTTTTCTACACCTGATTCATCACTCAGTTTGGGAAAGTATGTTCATTTGATACTGTATTTTTTGTCCAATCACACTGTTTAGATACATTTACCTAAGTAGGGTACACAAAAGAGCAACCTAAATTCTGGAAAGCAAATACTACCGTGCCACCTTAACCAAGACATAACAAACTTGAAACCAGTCATGACACCTATGATGCATAGACTTCTTATTTTGGAACATATTACAATAAAGAATACTAGTCTGCACTCATTTCTTACCAAAAAAAAATGAAACATTACATCCCTACCCCATCTGGCAGATTTTCACTTTTTTTTCATCTTACCATTTTTACTTAAGGAGTGAACAAAACCCAAATATATGATGTTTCAAATCAACACAGAAGTCAAACATGATGATTCAGGAGTAATTAGTGGATTGCCAACTCTGTTTATGGTTAATCTGACTGAAAGAAACAGTTTTAGCACCAAATCATGAAAACTGGTATTAAAGTCCATTCCACATTTTACAGCATGCCTTATATTACTTCAAACATTTTCAGATTATGAGAATAATACAACAAGAGTCTTTAGATTGCAGTTAACTATCATTCCAAAATCTGTTTGACAATACATGTACTAGAACACATCTCTAAGTTGACTGTTTGTCTATTTCTCATGTATGCATTAAGTTAAATTATGTCCCCTTACATAATCAATTAGCCTTTATTGTGCTTTTCACTGTCAGAAAATCTTAACAACTAATGGTATTTGCATGGAAAATGAATAAACCATTTAATCTTGCTGATATAACATCATAAATACATTCTTTGTCAAAAATAAGGTATATTCAATGTAAAGAAACCCCTATTTCTATCTCTATTTCAGACCAGTATGAGAGCTTAATGAATAAGTAAGGACCCCTTAACCTCTTACTAGTTCCCCTAAAGCACCAACTGGTGTCATGTTACATCAGAACTACAAATTAAACCTCAAGAAAACTAGTAGAGCTGTACTTGTGTTGAAAAAAATAAGAAATTATGCAATTTATTTATTTCGGTGAAAATAATAGGATGTACATGCAACCGAAGAATGTCGCGTCTCAAATTCCAGTGGTTGCACGTGTGTCAGACACTGCGAAAAGTCAAAGCGAGCATTTATAATTAAAAATGTAGTGCAAGTTACATAAAAATAATGAATTTCTACTTTCTAGGTAAATTTTTACATTATTACCTACAGATCAGGCAAAATTTGCTGAATCAGCAATTTTTACTCTCAGGGGTTGAATTTAAGGCTTGTTTTTATCATAGTTGCCCTTAATCAACTTTGTATTGATAAACTTACAAATTGCATAGGTATAAAAAGTTCCTTTATTGATTTAGTGTAAAAATATATATCCCCCTTAAGGTGGCACGGTAGTATTTCCTGGCCATAAGGGATAATGATAGCCTTTTTAGAATTTTCACCACTTTCTAACACTGCAAAAAATTCTACATTCACAGTTAACTGAAGTACTTTCATTTTACCATTCAGAAATGAATTTGGATATGTACCATGACCGTTTACTTTTTTTGCTATTTTTAAAATCCTAAGGCCACTAGTACTTTTAGGTCTTTTATGGTGCAGTGAATGCAAAATTTTAAAAAATTCTCAAAAATTCATTTTCATCTGTATATAAAATTATTTCATATTTTTCTACACCTGATTCATCACTCAGTTTGGGAAAGTATGTTCATTTGATACTGTATTTTTTGTCCAATCACACTGTTTAGATACATTTACCTAAGTAGGGTACACAAAAGAGCAACCTAAATTCTGGAAAGCAAATACTACCGTGCCACCTTAACCAAGACATAACAAACTTGAAACCAGTCATGACACCTATGATGCATAGACTTCTTATTTTGGAACATATTACAATAAAGAATACTAGTCTGCACTCATTTCTTACCAAAAAAAAATGAAACATTACATCCCTACCCCATCTGGCAGATTTTCACTTTTTTTTCATCTTACCATTTTTACTTAAGGAGTGAACAAAACCCAAATATATGATGTTTCAAATCAACACAGAAGTCAAACATGATGATTCAGGAGTAATTAGTGGATTGCCAACTCTGTTTATGGTTAATCTGACTGAAAGAAACAGTTTTAGCACCAAATCATGAAAACTGGTATTAAAGTCCATTCCACATTTTACAGCATGCCTTATATTACTTCAAACATTTTCAGATTATGAGAATAATACAACAAGAGTCTTTAGATTGCAGTTAACTATCATTCCAAAATCTGTTTGACAATACATGTACTAGAACACATCTCTAAGTTGACTGTTTGTCTATTTCTCATGTATGCATTAAGTTAAATTATGTCCCCTTACATAATCAATTAGCCTTTATTGTGCTTTTCACTGTCAGAAAATCTTAACAACTAATGGTATTTGCATGGAAAATGAATAAACCATTTAATCTTGCTGATATAACATCATAAATACATTCTTTGTCAAAAATAAGGTATATTCAATGTAAAGAAACCCCTATTTCTATCTCTATTTCAGACCAGTATGAGAGCTTAATGAATAAGTAAGGACCCCTTAACCTCTTACTAGTTCCCCTAAAGCACCAACTGGTGTCATGTTACATCAGAACTACAAATTAAACCTCAAGAAAACTAGTAGAGCTGTACTTGTGTTGAAAAAAATAAGAAATTATGCAATTTATTTATTTCGGTGAAAATAATAGGATGTACATGCAACCGAAGAATGTCGCGTCTCAAATTCCAGTGGTTGCACGTGTGTCAGACACTGCGAAAAGTCAAAGCGAGCATTTATAATTAAAAATGTAGTGCAAGTTACATAAAAATAATGAATTTCTACTTTCTAGGTAAATTTTTACATTATTACCTACAGATCAGGCAAAATTTGCTGAATCAGCAATTTTTACTCTCAGGGGTTGAATTTAAGGCTTGTTTTTATCATAGTTGCCCTTAATCAACTTTGTATTGATAAACTTACAAATTGCATAGGTATAAAAAGTTCCTTTATTGATTTAGTGTAAAAATATATATCCCCCTTAAGGTGGCACGGTAGTATTTCCTGGCCATAAGGGATAATGATAGCCTTTTTAGAATTTTCACCACTTTCTAACACTGCAAAAAATTCTACATTCACAGTTAACTGAAGTACTTTCATTTTACCATTCAGAAATGAATTTGGATATGTACCATGACCGTTTACTTTTTTTGCTATTTTTAAAATCCTAAGGCCACTAGTACTTTTAGGTCTTTTATGGTGCAGTGAATGCAAAATTTTAAAAAATTCTCAAAAATTCATTTTCATCTGTATATAAAATTATTTCATATTTTTCTACACCTGATTCATCACTCAGTTTGGGAAAGTATGTTCATTTGATACTGTATTTTTTGTCCAATCACACTGTTTAGATACATTTACCTAAGTAGGGTACACAAAAGAGCAACCTAAATTCTGGAAAGCAAATACTACCGTGCCACCTTAACCAAGACATAACAAACTTGAAACCAGTCATGACACCTATGATGCATAGACTTCTTATTTTGGAACATATTACAATAAAGAATACTAGTCTGCACTCATTTCTTACCAAAAAAAAATGAAACATTACATCCCTACCCCATCTGGCAGATTTTCACTTTTTTTTCATCTTACCATTTTTACTTAAGGAGTGAACAAAACCCAAATATATGATGTTTCAAATCAACACAGAAGTCAAACATGATGATTCAGGAGTAATTAGTGGATTGCCAACTCTGTTTATGGTTAATCTGACTGAAAGAAACAGTTTTAGCACCAAATCATGAAAACTGGTATTAAAGTCCATTCCACATTTTACAGCATGCCTTATATTACTTCAAACATTTTCAGATTATGAGAATAATACAACAAGAGTCTTTAGATTGCAGTTAACTATCATTCCAAAATCTGTTTGACAATACATGTACTAGAACACATCTCTAAGTTGACTGTTTGTCTATTTCTCATGTATGCATTAAGTTAAATTATGTCCCCTTACATAATCAATTAGCCTTTATTGTGCTTTTCACTGTCAGAAAATCTTAACAACTAATGGTATTTGCATGGAAAATGAATAAACCATTTAATCTTGCTGATATAACATCATAAATACATTCTTTGTCAAAAATAAGGTATATTCAATGTAAAGAAACCCCTATTTCTATCTCTATTTCAGACCAGTATGAGAGCTTAATGAATAAGTAAGGACCCCTTAACCTCTTACTAGTTCCCCTAAAGCACCAACTGGTGTCATGTTACATCAGAACTACAAATTAAACCTCAAGAAAACTAGTAGAGCTGTACTTGTGTTGAAAAAAATAAGAAATTATGCAATTTATTTATTTCGGTGAAAATAATAGGATGTACATGCAACCGAAGAATGTCGCGTCTCAAATTCCAGTGGTTGCACGTGTGTCAGACACTGCGAAAAGTCAAAGCGAGCATTTATAATTAAAAATGTAGTGCAAGTTACATAAAAATAATGAATTTCTACTTTCTAGGTAAATTTTTACATTATTACCTACAGATCAGGCAAAATTTGCTGAATCAGCAATTTTTACTCTCAGGGGTTGAATTTAAGGCTTGTTTTTATCATAGTTGCCCTTAATCAACTTTGTATTGATAAACTTACAAATTGCATAGGTATAAAAAGTTCCTTTATTGATTTAGTGTAAAAATATATATCCCCCTTAAGGTGGCACGGTAGTATTTCCTGGCCATAAGGGATAATGATAGCCTTTTTAGAATTTTCACCACTTTCTAACACTGCAAAAAATTCTACATTCACAGTTAACTGAAGTACTTTCATTTTACCATTCAGAAATGAATTTGGATATGTACCATGACCGTTTACTTTTTTTGCTATTTTTAAAATCCTAAGGCCACTAGTACTTTTAGGTCTTTTATGGTGCAGTGAATGCAAAATTTTAAAAAATTCTCAAAAATTCATTTTCATCTGTATATAAAATTATTTCATATTTTTCTACACCTGATTCATCACTCAGTTTGGGAAAGTATGTTCATTTGATACTGTATTTTTTGTCCAATCACACTGTTTAGATACATTTACCTAAGTAGGGTACACAAAAGAGCAACCTAAATTCTGGAAAGCAAATACTACCGTGCCACCTTCACATTCAAGTTTTGAAATCGACAATTGTCATCGTCATTGGAATGCAACGGGAAAACACATTCTGAGGTCAAACAGGTTCAAACAATACTCAGTCCGGCAGTCGGCGGAGCTTTAAAGCGATATCTGTATAGTATACAGATACAGCACAGCAATATCTGTAGGGCTGTATCTGAATAGTAGGACACCCAATTGCAGGATAAATATAAAAAACGAGAAACGAGAAACACGTATAAATTACATAAGCAAACGACAACTACTGTTCATCAGATTCCTGACTGAGATAAAAGGTTTCAATGGTTATTTGTTCAAGGTTATAGTTAACTTTCTGAAATTATTAAACATCTCACAGCGGTATATTACTAGTAGTGTTGCCTTTATTTATTCACCGCTTATTTTATTGATTTGATATTTACATTCTGTCATGAATCAATTTATTCGTTCAGTTTATGTTCATTTTTGTGTGTCTTTTTGTAGCTTTTGTAGCTTACTGTTCAATATGAGCCAAGGCTAAAAACTGTATTTTGACCTATAATGATTTTTCTTTTACAAAAGAATTATGGCTTGGGTGGATAGTTGTCTCAATGGCAGTCATAGCACATCTTCTTATGTCTATATGAAATGGATTTCATCTTCTATCCGACTGAATGTGCAATGATGGCAGTGTATTCTATACACATATTGGGAGCATCTCCTGCTTTCCAGATTTATAACTCTTTCGTTCGTGTCGCTCAGCTTCGATTCTTAAACTGTGGTAACTGGTTCTAAAATGTTGTAAGAATTCTACGTTTTCATGGGTTTCCATAGATAAGTCTGCAATAATTAAAAGAATATTTCATTTCAAAGCTTGGGTTACGTTTTCAGCTGTCATTTAGATGTGTATTTCTGATATTTTCTGTTTTTCAAAATAAATTATTATGTAGACATCTTTTCAAATATTCATTGAATTCATATGAACTAAGATTTTTACAGTCAGACAAATCAATATTCATGTTTTCACTATATTCTTTCGCTTATATTCATTATATGCCAGTCTTAGCACATCTGCTGAGAAATGTTCAAGTCTATATCAATACATGATACGGTTATATTCTTTTCGTATATTTTAAGGTATGATACTTAACCCCTTACGACGGGGTTAGTACATGATTTCCATACTAATACTAAACATTAGCTTTAAATGACCCTACGGCGGGGTTAGTACATGATTTCCATACTAATACTAAACATTAGCTTTAAATGGCCCTAAAACAAAATGTGTACTAGTTTAATTGAAAAGACATCCCACTAAGCTCATAAACATTTAGATACGTATACATCCCGTCATTGTGTTATTTTTCTGTGATAATTTTTGTATTTTGGTCTTTTATGTTTTCTTATGCTATCTATATGCCTTTTAGTGTTTCCTTTGATACATATGATATGGCATGGCACTGTACTTATAAATCAAGTCATTGTGTTATTGTGATATAGCATTTTTTTGTATTCTTGTCTTTAATATTTGCTATGTGCTTTGTCTTAATGCTCTTTTTGTGCTTCTTTGTTACATATTTGTTTGTTTTTATAGTGACTAAGATTATAACAAAATGTTGACTGCTGTACCCCTATTTTTGACATTATTATCTATTATGTCTGTTTGTTTTGTTCACACATTCGTAGTCAAAATAATGGAATTTGAAGCGAGTGTCATACTAGTAAGAAGTTTAGCTAGATAGAACACCAGGTTCAATCCAGCATTTTCTACACAAGAAAAATAACTGTACCAAGTCAGGAATGTGACAGTTGTTTCGTTTGGTGTATTTGAGCTTTTGATTATGCCTAATGATTAGGGACTTTCCTTTTTGAGTTTAGTATGCTTGTTATTTTATCTTTTATTGAGCAATTCATGAATATAAATACTGGCATGCTCTACAATAAATACATGAAAATGCAAAAGGTAAAAAATACATGGAGAACAAAATAATACACACTAAAAAAAAGAATAAACCTGAATTGATTGGGTTCTACTTGGACGAGTGTATAACTTTTTGGAATTTGGGTCCCTCAATGCTCTTCAACATTGTACTTGTTTGGCTTAATAAATATTTTGATCTGAGTGTCACTGATGAGTCTTATGTAGACGAAACGCGCGTCTGGCGTACTACATTATAATCCTGGTACCTTTGATAAGAAATATTTGAAATTGAAAACTTGATCGAAAGTACCTTACCTTAACCTTTATTCTCTCCGCGCCAGAAGTCGCATAAGGCCTCCACGCTGTTTTTCCACCCTTTTCTATCTTTTGCCGCTGTTCTGGCTACGTTCCAACTTGTCCATCCTTGTTGGTTCCTTTCTTTCTCTGTTGTTCTTCTCCATGTAGTTTTTGGCCTTCCTCTTGTTCTTTTCCCTTCAGGTGCCCATTGTAGAGCTACATAGCTGTTGTTGTCCCTTTCACGTCTTAATGTATGTCCTATCCATGTCCACCGTCTCCTTCTGATTTCGCAACTGATGTTTCTGGTGTTAGCTATTTCATTTACTGTTTTGTTCGATGTTTTACTTTGCCATCTTATTTTTAGGATCTTTCTTAGGCATTAGTGTTCTACAGTATTTAGTTTCTTTTCTTCAATGTTTGTTAATTTCCATGTTTCGCATCCATACAATAATACAGGTCTTACTAATGATTTATATAGGTGTATTTTTGTTTTTCGGCCAATTCCTCTTGCATTCCATATATTTCTTAGGCGATGGAATGTCGCTCTTGCTTTCTGTATTCTGTGTTTGATGTCACAACTGCCTCCTCCCTCTTTGTCCATGACTGCTCCCAGGTATGTGAATTTGTCTACATCTTCTATTTTCTGATCGTTTAACGTTATCAACTCTTTATTCTTTGTTTGCTGGGATCTCAGAGTTTTACATTTTTTGGGGTTAAGTTTCATTCCAACTCTTTCAGCTTCAGTTGTTAATTTCTGTGTTTTTTCATCAAGGTCGCTAAATTTTGAGGAAAGAAGTGCGATGTCATCCGCAAAGTCAAGATCTTCTAGAACAGTATTAAAGTTCCATCGTATACCTTTTGCTTTGTCTTCCGTTGTTTTCCGCATGATCCAGTCTATGACTAGAAGGAAAAGAAAACCTGACATTACGCATCCCTGTTTCACTCCTGATTTTATCTCAAACCATTCTGATGTTTCTCCCTGATCTATGACAGAACACTTAAATCCTTTATATATCTCCTTTATGGTTCTTATTATCTTGTCTGGTATTCCATAGCTCTTCATGATATACCATAGACTATCTCGGTGGACTGAGTCAAATGCTTTTTCGAAGTCTATAAAAAGTATTATTAAAGCTGCCCTCCATTCGTTTGTTTGTTCGAGTATGTTTCTAAGGATAAAAATCTATTCAGTTGTTCCTCTTTTTGGTCTAAATCCTGCCTGCTCATTCCTCAATCTCTTGTCTATTCCTTCCTTTATTCTTTCTATTAACATTCTGCAGAAAACTTTACTGAAAACAGGTAAAAGAATCACTCCCCTCCAGTTGTTACAATCTGTCATATCTCACTTCTTAAAGATCTTACAAATCAATCCCTTTCTCCAGTCTGATGGCCAATTTTCTTCTTCCCATAGGCTATTTCTGCCATTTTCTCTGCTGTAAGGTCGATGTCTGCCTTTATAAGCTCTGGTGTTACACTATCTATTCCTGCTGACTTCCCATTTTGTGTCTGCTTCAGTGCTCTTTTAACTTCTTCTACTGTCCATTCTCCTAGATCGATCTCCTCTATTATAATTTCTGCCATATCTACATCTTCCTCTGAAATTGGATGAAGAGGATCTTGCCTATTTAAAACTTCACCAAAATGTTCTACCCATCTATTCAATATATCCTTTCTTTCACTTTTCAGTTCTCCTTCTTTACCTTTTACTCCTGTGTGTTGCCTCTTTCTTTCACCTGTTAGTATTTTAGTGATGTTATAAAGCTCTTTGGATCTGCCATTTTCTGCTGCTTTTTCTGCATCTTCAGCCATCATATTGTACCACTTCCTTTTATCCTCACTGGCACTTTTCTTAACCCCTTTATTTTTCTGCTTGTATTCTTCACTGAGTCTCACTTTTAATCTTTCCGATCTTGTTCCGTCTAACTTATTTTTAATTTCTTTTCTTTCATCAATCATTTTCCATGTATTGTTGGTTATCCATGGTTTACTGATCTTTTTACTGCTCCCCAATACCTGTTTAGCTGCCTCAGTGTATATCTATACTGCACCTTCATATTTCAACACTGGATCTTCTATGTTACCTTTTTCTAGTACTTGGAATCTGTTTCTTACTTCAATATTGTACTTTTTCCTTACATCCATACATGATTGAAAGTAACTTAATACTAAAGATTGTATTCTTTGGTTTGATCAAATAAACAAAAGTGACAGTTAATCATTTTATTTATATTACAAATTATGTATACTTTGTCTTACTCAACAACATATTTAAAAAAACATTTTTTTTCAAATTCGATTTTTTTTAAATATATCAATTAATGAGAACCATCGTATACTATATAAAGTACTTAATTCAGAAATGCTTTGCACAGCTACCACATTGTATCGTATAACTTTGGAAGTATCGTTATGCATAAAAACATTTGTATAATATTTTTAAAATTAAAATCATAAAATAAACATGTTAAATGATGTGCAATGTTTTGTAACGTCTTAAAGTTTTGAAACGGAAAAAACAGGGCCAATACAGAAAAAAGCGGGAAAAAAGCCGTATTAGCCCTACGGGTCTCGAGGCCAATACAGCAAACCTTGAATCTATACCAGTGCCAATACAGAAACAGCCAGTTAATAACACTATAGTATAGTATTCATAAATTTATGTATCGATTGTTTTACCATGTGGTTTTCCAAAAGACAATTTCAACGAAATCCTGTTGATTCCCTCACTTATTCCTGAAATTTCGGAAGCCATATTAGGGTTTCTTAAAGTGTGGTGCCCACAAAATGTATATGTATTTATCAAAGTTTTAAAAATCGAACATGTAAAATCGAACATTGTTTATAGTTAACACGTGTTTGGTTAATTATAGTAAGGTCTTTTCGATTGGGATATTGGGTTCATGCACATGTGATTTCAGGTGGTTGTAAGTCATTCGAGCCATTGCAGTCAAAGTGTACAGTAGCATTTTGCAAAATAAATAATATTATTAATCATATTATATATTTTCAGATTTGTGGACCACAAGTATGGGGAAACCAGTACAAGCTGCTTTATAGCTTTGTAGATCTTTGTGTATACATGAACTTTCAACAATATTATACTCATATTTATAATAAAGTGTGCGCTTGTCTCTGCAAGTTGCGTCCCCCATGTAAGAGTTTGTGATATTTGATAAAATTTTATGTTCGTTTGAGTTTACGAATTAAAATTTAAGTGAGACTTCCTTTCGATAATAGTTGCATATATATGACAACAACTTGTATGGCATAAAATAAACAAACGAGGAACGATTCGACAACTCAAAACAATATCTCTGATTTGGTGAACTTTCTGCCCCATCCTTGATTTTCTTTTTGTGGTGAACTCAGGTATATCAATTTGCATTGACACATTTGTTGTAACATCTGCATAATTATTACTCAGCTATTAGATTCTGTAATTGATTCACATTTTGTCATGTCAGGGCATTTTATATCTTACTTTACGGTATATGTTTGGTTAATGATGTTAAACGTCATACGTGGGCCTATAGTTGCTTACATCCACACCATTTGAACCGTTGAGAGTTGTGCCATTCACAATTATAACACATGTCTCCTTAATTGTATACATAGCTTAAAAAATCATAAATCAGTGTATATTCAATGAACTATTGAATCATGAAGGAAATAGCAAATGGCAAAAAAAGAACTACACTAAGTTTATATTGTAAAAATTAATAAAGAACTTATGTAAACTCTTATACATAGCCAACACTATAGCCATCATCATGGATTGCTTTTTTTTCATTTTTTTTATTAACGCATATGTATCCACCATTTTCTATATTTGAAAATGCCTGTGCCAAGTCAGGAATATGACAGTTCTTGTTCATTCGTTTTTAATGTGTATTGTCATTTGATTTTGTCATGTGATTAGGGACTTTCCGATTTGATTTTCCTCTGAGTTCAGTATTTTTGTGATTTTACTTTATAGTGCTCGTGATCCTTTGTGCACCTATTTGTATCGTATCCAAAGTATCTCAAATTTAAGTAATGTGGCAGAATGTTTTTCGTAAACAATAAAAGAGGGACGAAAGATACCAAAGGGACAGTCAAACTCATAAATCTAAAACAAACTGACGCCATGGCTAAAAATGAAAAAGACAAACAGACAAACTATAGTACACATGACACAACATAGAAACCCAAAGAATAAACAACACGAACCCCACCAAAAACGAGTGCTCCGGAAGGGTAAGCAGATCCTGTTCCACGTGTAGGACCCGTCGTGTTTCTTAAGTTGACCCTGTATAAGTTTTATAAATCATTTGTCGCTGAATCATAACCTAAAATAAATTTATAGTTACAAGTTACAATCACTTTGATTGAATTGAAAATATTTCACTAAAGGACATGATGTTGAAAAATGAAATGTCAACTCATAGTAATACAAAATACATGAACTGTGTAACATGTAAAACAAGGACCATAAAAGCAGTGTGAATGTATTCAAATGTAATTTGAGAAAAGGAGGCTTATTTCTACATATTGGTTAAAAATTTCAGGGACCAATCCATGATGAAACAAATTTTCACAATATTAAATTAAAAAAAAATCGTTTTCCGATGATTAACCAAAAACATTTTTCTCGAACAAGGGTAAGAAGGTGTGAGTATACACGCCACACTTTGATTCACCCCTGCCCTTTATATTATAATCAAGCCCGTCCCATATAAAGCAAATTACCCAACAAAATGAAATTATCAATGCTTAAAAGGTTAAAGTTTTGTGAAGATCTTAATGGGATTTACAGAATGGAGAACGGCAGAAAGAAAGGTAACAAATAAAATTATAACACAATATTCAAAAACATATAGAAAAGAGAAACATGCAGCGATATATTATATATATCCTTTAAGTATAACGAATACAGAAAATAGAGGGGAAACATAGATAAAAATACAGAATAAAAGTTTACAAGAATAGAATTAAAGACCAAACAAATAGATGCTTACTTACACATCCTCTCTTACTGGTTACCTACATCGAATCCTACGTATGCAAAGTTGCGGACCACACTTAGTGGCATACAATATTTACATGCAACAGGTTATGATTAACAGTTTTCAAATTATTACAGTTTAAAAAAAAACTATAACAGAAAAAGAATATCTGTAAAGAAAAAAGAAAAAAAAAGTCAACAACTATAGCAGATATAAAAAAAATTCAAAAGTTCCTCAGCATGGTAAAACAATCTATTTATAGGATTTCTTGCCATTGGAAGAAGTTGTTATATATTTATATTCAAACTTTGATAGATCATAGAAATATTAACTAAAACATTAAAAATAATGCCACTAAATATTATCTTCATACTTAGTTACATAATTGGTTGCAATAAAGGAAAAACATTAACATAACAGTATCGCATTTTTTTCTCCAAAAGTGATTGAGGCTCTTACTTGTTGCTATTTCGTAGTAAAATATGCGGAATATGTCAATTTTGTGGCACCATATATGATATATTCTTGTGTTGAACTTAAATTTTCAAATGTAACTATTTCATACTTTATAGAAAAGCAGCTATACTTTAGATTCAGTATGGAAATAATCTGTTAATATTACGTCACTGTGCAAACTTATAGACGTAATGCTCACAGCAATTATATAAAATCCAGAATGGAAATGGGGAATGGGTAAAAGAGACAACAACCTGACCACAGAACAGACAACAACAGAGGGTCACCAATAGGTCTTCACTATGACTGGTCATATATTTGTTTCGTTAATTTAAAAGTAAAATAAGCCGTACAATATAATGCATTCTGAATTAACTTACCATCAACATTAAAAACCACTTAGTTCGTGTCTTGACTATAAAAATAGGACTTGCAAATGAGACACAACACTAATATAAACATTATAAATGGATAGGTTGCTAGAATTCATTCAAATAAGAAGCAACATGGACCATTTTAGTTTAAGCTTTGACCAGTTACCTATGACAAAGCCTTTCATGTATTGCACCATTCCCAATAGAATACAACATTATGCTACAAACACTCCGAACAAAGCTGCATTTATCATCCATTCTACGTCTGGAAGTCGTGAAGTTATAACATGTAAAGACTTATACCAGCAGAGTCAGACAATTGCCAAGGGTCTTGTACATCTTGGGATTAAGAAAAATGACACTATAGGTATGTCTTTTCCCAACAGTAAAGAATGGCTTGTTTCAACCTTTGGAATATTAATGGCAGGAGCGGTTCCTTTACATATGTCATTCAAGTACAAGGACGGTCGAGATATAATACCAATTCTGCAAATTCCAGGAAATTGTAAAGCTATATTGATGGCTAACGAGAAGGATAGTTCAATTCGTGATTTTCTGGATAATATTCTTACGAGAAGCGAATCAGAAACTAAAATGATGGAGCTGAAAAAAGAACGTCTACTCCCCTTTCTGAAATTTGTTGCTTTAGACAATTCAATAACAGGTTTTGAAGATTGTTGCACGATTTCTGATATTTTAAGTATCGGAACTAAGTATCAGAATATAAACTTACCATTTCTGGATCCAGATGACATTGCCGCGTTTTTAATGACGTCTGGTAGTACCGGGATCTCGAAACTCGTACCAAAGACGCATTTACAAATGCTTGAATTCGGTCAAGGATTTATCGCTGCATATAACATGGAATCTTGCGATGTATATTTTAACGACAGGTTATTTAACTGGGGAGCTGGATATCCGTCCGTATTTTTGGTATGCGGAGCTACACATGTGACCTCATCTGACCAGTTTACTTTACAAAGCATCAGCGAAATCTGCAACTTTGCGATTGAAATAATTAAACAAGATAACTGTACAGTGTCTCAGTTCCTACCAGCTTTTGCGATGGAAATTCTGAAAAGAGACGAAAACGAAATAAGTTCAAGGGTTATAGCTACAAGTGGAGTTCCTGTTTCAAAAGAGTGTGCTCAAGTGGTTCCAAGATTTTGTAGAGAATTTATTTGTCTTTACGGATCAACAGAAATGGGATGTGTTTCTGTGAAAAGGTCTCGAGCGGCGTCCGACTTTTCCGACTATAATGTCGGCAAACCTTTGCCGGGAGTCGAAATGAAAGTCGTCAATAGGTCGGACGGTAAAACATTGCCACAGAATGAAGTAGGAGAGCTCTTTGTTCGACATCGAGTTGCTTTTGGAGGTTACCATAGAAATCCAGATAAAACAAATAAAGTACTTGGAACTGATGGTTGGTACAAAACAGATGACATAGCATTTATGAATGATAATGGAGATTTTACAGTCACAGGACGTTGTTCAGATATCATTTTATGTTATGGTGAATCAATCTCACCTTCTTACATCGAAGACGAGATTAAAATACATCCAGCAGTAGCAGAAGTTTGTGTAGTTCCTGTCAGTGATCCAGTTTGTTTTCAAAAGGTCTGTGCGTGCATCGTTTTGCGAAAAGGTTCACTACTTTCAGAAGATGAACTCAAATTATATCTATCAGCAGGCGTCAAAAGTCAGATTAAATTCACAGAAAATTCTAGAATCCATCTTTTCTTTGACAGTTTTCCTAAAACTGCGGTTGGGAAAATTTTCCGAAGAGGTGTGAAGGAAGAAGCAGAACAAAGAGTAAATGGAAGACAATGATAACTTGATGAATATTAATTGATTATCATTGAATTATTATATATGTTAAACACAGTTCTATATAATACGTAATTTAACCAGATATACAGGTACAATGACGTCAGAAATACGAGTATGTATACTTGAAATAACATAGAAAATAGTATTGTGTATAGGATAACACAAAGACAGCTACCGGTCAACCGACATAAACATGTAAAAATCATCTAGCATTCAATAAACATGTTTCTATAAAATGGATTTGAAAACTTATGATTCTTTGAAGAAACTTATTCTTATATTAAAGTAGTCAATTCAACACTGTATTAAAATCTTGAAATATTGTCTTCATCGGTAAACAAATTTATTTTGTTATAAAATGTAATGCTTTTCTCAGTCTGTTTGTTATTTCATCTACTGGTTGTATCTTAGTTTATTTTGAACTGTAGCGTTCGGTAACTAGCTCTTTCTATATTCCGAATTCTGCAAATTGTTTGTTGTTGGTTTTACTGTTCACGGAATATAGTATAAACATGACTTATATATGAACAACATTTAAAGTAGTATGTCAACACAAGATTGACACTATCCAGATTCGGAAGCAATAATTGGTTCACTTCAGCATGTACCGGGAAATTCCCAAGTGAGAGCTATAAAACGAGGCTCGACAAAGATCTTGAATTCTAGAAGTTAAGGATTTATATCAGCTAATTTACAACATTCTTGAATGCCTCCGAAGCTATTATTAGATACATTGTCCAGTCTCTCCAATAAACTCTTTCCACATATTAATTTGAGGTTGCACAAATTGTTGGAAAGTGTCATGATTTTAAAGGTAAGGAGAAAAAGAGTCCCTTTGAGCAGAATTTTTAAACGTTCATTCAAAGGATACTATAAACCCCTCATTTGCTCCATAACAAAGAGTGAGATTGAAAGTTCCAGAAATTTAGATGACTATTGTACTGACCCCCCGTTAAAATACTGGTTAAAAGTTTAAGGGGAAGCCTTATATTTTGGGAGGCAGAACAATTGCTGTCATATAAGAACAAAGATTGAAAACATTTTGAAAGTATTATACAAATATAGCCTTTGTATGAGGTCGATACATAGAGAATAATACATGGCAAAATCCGTATCATATGTCGTATCATCCCGAGACATCAATATCAGCCCAAGGGCCCTTAGGCCCGAGGGATGATATTGGTCGAGGGTGATACGGCATGTGATACGGATTTTGCCATGTATTATACGCTTTATCATATATTTCAACAGAAGAGTATTATATTTTACGAACTGTTTTCTGATCCATAGCACTGGGTTATAGGCGAGTGATATGAGAGCCAAATTTACATTTTTAATGCACCTATCTAACACACGGCTAAATTATATATCATTGGAAAGCTAAAAATGTGTACTTTCTAAATATCCCGGTCGTCAAAAGAAATTATGGTGCATTTTTTTTTAAATCGAGGTCAAAGGTCATGGGTGCAATTTCAGTTCTCGGATACTTCCAGTGGAAAAATCGAGTCAAAACAAATGCAAAAACAAAACAATTTTATGGAAATGCTGTATTACTGTTGGGAAAATATATTTCTATCATAATATTAATTAATTTTGGTTGATTTTAACGGGTTAACGCATTTACGTAACGTTTTCTCTCGGAGTCTTTGAAAATCAATCATTAAGTATAAAACAAATGTATCTATAGTCATCCTTGCATCATCTAAATCTTATAATTCCTCCATATCATTTGATTACACGTATTAACAAACATATATCTTTAAATTTGATATAAATATTCCGAAATAAAATATTTGAAGCAAGGGGAAATATAACATATGACGTATTTTTAATTGGTTAGAAAAGTCCCATGATGAGCTGTACAATAAAATTGAGGAAGCGAATGGTCTCCTGTTAGATTGAAAGCCTGCCAACTGCTTCAAGATGAGACAACAATAGGGCAGATTTCTTTTTTATTATTGTAGTGCAATATGTTGAGTCTGGATCATACCGCAATTCCATTTACATCACTAACTCAGATATGATAAGAGTACTAACTAACATAACTAAAATGAGTAAAGTGCTACTAGTATATTTATATCAACAAATTGACAATTTTAATATAAAACATCACAAGGAAAATATGATTACTCATTGTACGTCAAACTGTGTTTGCTTTTACTTTAGTCGGCCGCCGTGTATCTTGAGATATCTAATTAATCAAACAACACTTGACAAAATAGTTTGTACTTTTTTTAAATTACGCTAGTGATGACGTTCGGCTACATTGGCTCTAAGTCTTACTTTTTTATATCTTGTTTTACTGCTTCAAAAGGGAGGACAAGGTTATCCTATTACTGAACCTTTTATTTGGCTTTCTTGTGTTAAAATTCCGTTAGCGTGTAACCTAAATGATCGAAACGTCGGACCAATGAGATGTTCGACCATTTAGGTGTATGAAATATTGCGATATCGGATTATTATAGCTTCATTTTATCTTGTAATCTCATCATTCTTATCGGTCAACATGTCCATACAAAGACAACTTCCTTGGCATGACAGTGATATTGTTTGCCTTTATTAGTGGAGAATAAAGGTTTTTTTCCCCTGAATAAGAATCTCAATTTGGAAAAAAAATGGCTTAAAATTATTCCCAAAAAGACAACGTTTTTCCCAAAAAGAGCAGTCTCAGTAGTTATTGTGCATGAATTCAAACTGAAAAACACTCATTTATACATTTTTCATGCCTAAAATGACTGTATGTGCAGATATGAGGGTCTAACTATGTATCATTACTGACAAAAAGGAGTTGCATTCCAAAGCAGGACTTGACTCTTGAAAGGGGGTCTGTAAATCGAAGTTTCAGTCAAATTCATGGCTTATTCTAAATTTCACAATTTGATGAAAATTGCGCATATTTTCCAAAAAAAAAGGGTAGAGGTAGTTTTGAAAAAAGTCAACAATATCACTGTATGGGTATGTATCAGTACAGCAGAGGGTTTGCTCAAAGCGGACATAAGATCTACTATATACAGATTGAAATAAAAATTGGGAAATGGACATGAAGGATTTGTCAAAGAGACACCAACCCGTTCAAAAAGCAGGCAGCGACCGAAGACCACCAAATAGGTCATCAATGCAGCAAGAAACTTCAAAACCTGGAGGAGTTCTTCAGCTGACCCCTAAACAAAAATGTACTAGTTTGTTTGATAATGAACGTCATATTAAGCTTCGAAATATACTCAAGAAGTTAAAATAAAAAATTATACAAAACTAAGAAAGGCCAGAGGCTTCTGACTTGGGACAGGCGCAAAATTGTGTCGGGGTTAAACATGTTTTGGGAAATCTCAACCCTCCCCCTATACCTATACCAATGCGTGAACAGATCAAATCTTGTAGAAAGTTGGATGACATCATACCGGACCGATGTTTCCTTTTAGCCAACCAAAGTCATACGGAGAACTTATTGTTTCTGTTGTTAGGTCGACATTGTCTTGGATAAAATTTGTACCCCAGAAGAAAAACAATGCCATGTAGAATGTATGCCCCATTTTCAATTTTTCTAATCTCCTGATCAGTCAAACTTGTTTAATAATTATCAAAGGTGTGTCCATAAATACGGTGCATTTGTAATGATAAACATAAATGAACTAGAGGAAAAAAAAATAAAGATAATATACATTCTACTAAAGCTTTACATCTAAGAACTTTGTCAATAGGAATATTGTACGCTTTATTGACTGCCGCAGAGACTGCCGCAGATGTGCCATCATCCAAAAGACAATACAGAAATATTTTTAAAGCAGGTGCCATAATTTCAATTGAATAGTCCAGTGAAATGTTTTTAGATAATGGATATTCATCTGATTGAATTACAACTTTACCCTCTATATATCTGCTTCTGTAAAATACTAGTAGCTGCATAAAGTGCTTACAACCAGTTTCGCAGTCAATGCTCAGATCTTTAAAATTGACAGACTATATATCACAGTCATTTTAAACGGGTAGTTTTCCGTCATTACGGCATAAGACAACATTATAGAGATACTGTATACAATATTGGATTTACCTTGGTCTTGTTGAGGCTGTTAACATATAACTATAAATTAACATTTTATAGTTTTTGTTGAAGCTGATAATATGTTGTGTGGTTTTCTCGGCGGCGATCATCGAGCAGAAATTAAGCCCGGTTAACTGATCAAGTAATCAGTAAAGTTGTTAACCAGAATACTTCCTTGTATACATGCACGTCGTCTTTAATCGTCGAAATGTTAGTAAAAGCTGTTTTATGCTCAGAATTAAATAGCTCTTTACTTTCTGATTTCAAATGGTGTAACAAATATTTAGCGATGCAAGCTCGATGGTATAAAGATTTAATCTTAAAATTATCATAAGTTATTTTGTAAGTCAGATCATTGTAGGAGATATATGTAGTAACACTCAATACAAGTTTGCTCCTCAGAGGATACCTTATGAAGTTGTGTAACTTGCTTATAGGCTTTATACAATTGCATCATATACAAATAGAACAATCAGAATAAGTTGTAGATCTACTGCCCTCGTTGGTATATGAGAAGAGACTGGTCGTTAGAATTGGTACGTGTAGTACAAAGTCTTTGTACAGACAAAACTTACTTTTGAAATATTTATAGCAATTCTTATGATATTTTGAATTTTCAAATGGGATGTTTTCATTTTTTTTATATTCATCGACCAGTCTTCTGTTAATTTCATCTTTTCGTTTTCCCACTGCGGCAATACAACTGTATCTTCGTTTAAGTGTTTAACTGCATATTTTCTCTGTAGTAAATATATAACATACTATGTATCTGTGTCAATTAATGGATCGTTTTGGCTTTTTAGCATAGGAAGGGTTTGATTGTGAACTGGACAGTGAAAATTTGACACGACTCGGAAGATTTTCGACAATTTTCCGATACGGTTCCTTATTTAGAAAGGGGTGAATTCTACAGAACTCAAAAACTATGTTTTACCTTGATTTGATCTTAATTTCGGACGATTTTATATCTATTTAAGCTACACTGAAGTTAAAGATAGAAATAGAACCGTTTAAATATGATTTATCGTACTCTAATAGCACTATTTAGTACACGGAAATCGACTAATTTATTCAGTAAAAAAACGATAACGAAATAGATAAGGGATTCCGGAACCGATAGTGATTTTACCCAACATCATAAAATTACAGAAATTCGTGATTTTAAGAAATGTTGAGATAAAGTCTTGATCTTGAATGAAAAAACGATAACTGATGAGTAATTTGGTGTGTTCTAAAACGGATAGAGTGCAAAAGCATTTAATTAAAAAATAATTGTAGATCCGAAAAGATCAGGATTATGAAAATTTTTGTACAAAATGTCAAATATTTAGAAGGAATGCAAAAGCATGCGGACTTACAGTTGTAAATATTGTTTGTCATTATTTAAAGAATCTAATTTACTTAATTATTCTGTCTAAAAGAAGAGATACTACTAATTTCTTTTGCTTGAAAAATATGTCGTTATGTCATAATTTTCAAATAATTTCTGAAATAAACGTCATTTTTACAAAAACTGCACCGTACGATTTTGTGACGACCGGGCAAAAATCAAAGTTAAATCATTATTCTATCATTTAAAGCAGAAATTAGCCGTGTGTTAGGTGGGTGCATTAAAGTCCTTAACTAGACGTCTTTTTCAAATTATACACTCGCCTATTACCTTCAGTTCTGCTTTTGTCTTGTTTCAAAGCCTTAAAATAACTGCTCAATTATTTATACGAAGCACCTGTGTTACCTTACAATCTGTTGTTTTAAAA
The DNA here is from genome assembly GCF_036588685.1 of Mytilus trossulus. NCBI lineage: Eukaryota > Metazoa > Mollusca > Bivalvia > Mytilida > Mytilidae > Mytilus > Mytilus trossulus. The sequence goes on from NC_086382.1 coordinate 56,092,486, forward strand.
ATATTTTGTTTATTATTGTATTTATTTGAGTGTTTTGTATTTTTTATAGTTACATTTAGTGTGACAAAAAATATGTTGTGAAAACTTGACGTCACATACAATATGAAAACTTCAAAGACGTTACATATCAAACAATGACGTCATTCAAAAAAATTACCTATTTTGAGGAATTTTTTTCTTAAGCCAAAAAAAAACCAAAAAAAATGACTTCATGTATTAAAAATGTAAAAAAAAAAAAAAAAAAAAAAAGGTATGCGATACGGGTTTTACCATGCGATACGGGGTATGCGATACGGGTTTAGCCATGCGATACAGGGTATGCAATACAGGGTAGGTGATACAGACTGGAAAAACGAACCTTTATTAGATATACAAAATAGCTGTATTTTGTTCTAAATATATGATAAATGGATATATTGACCTGAAAGAAGTATATTGACTGAGGACGAAGTCCGAGGTCGATATACTTCTTTGGGTCGATATATCCTGTATTGACCTCATACAAAGGCTATATTTGTTATATTATTAATTTCCAACCATATTTGTATCAAAATCGTCATTTAGATTTGTTGGAATTTTTATAGATATTACATATTGTCTTCTTGACAATAACAACATATATTGGTTGTTATTTCATTTACTTTTTTTTTTAACATCTTATGTATTTGAAGATTTTTTCGTCAAATAATCGATCACAGATATCATGTGTTTTGAAACGTTAAACAATATCCTGAAATTTATTACATGACGTCACAAAGTATATCGGTTTTTACATATTCTAAAAATAACCGTGCGATATGCTTTTTGCCGGTCAATGTGCTTTTTGCTATCCGCCGTTTTCTCTTTACCTTCGAAAATATAGTTTAACATGTGACTATCCCTAAACGAATCAAATTTGTTAAAATATACGAATTAATGATATAATATTATAATATAATATATGTATTCTGAATTGTTAGAATTTTCAACGTGAAAAAAAAAACTAAAACTAAAAAAAACTTGAATTTAAGGTATTGAATGAAAGTCAATGTAATTTGCAAATGCATCTGTTACTAGAAAATTACGTTTGTTAATTTCCCATATCATACAAAAAAATGTCAGTGTCAGGTCACATGGAAGTAATACGGTAAAACATACATCACGGTAACATAATATTTCCAAATGCAACTTACCTAAAGAAAACACCTAAGGATGATATTTTATTTATATTGATTAGTCAATACTAAAAATATAAAAGTTGTTTCAATACATAAACAATATAAAGAATCCAGTTGTATAAAGAAGAATAACTCTATAAGTTGATGCATCTGAATAATCAAATGTGCGACAGATTTTCAGATCAATATCAGTTGTGCCGGTAATTTTAAAATGTTTCTTAATTTAGCTCTTCTTCATTGTTAACTTTGGAATCTGATTCAAAAATACTTATTGATTGGTTCAGGGTGAATAAAATGCAAGCAAATCCTGACAAATTTCAAGTTTTGGCTGTTGGCAAAAAAACATTTGAAAAGAACCCATCTATACATATTCAAAATTCGAACCTTACATGTGAAAAAACAGTAAAATTATTAGGCATTGAATAGACTACCAGCTAAATTTTGATGTTCATATCAGCTCAATCTGCAGGAAGGCATCACAGCAATTAAATGTTTTAAAACGATTAGGCTCAGTTTTGGATAGACTTAGTAAACTTACTATATTTCATACTTTTATTCTTAGTAATTTCAATTTTTGCCCTTTGGCATGGCATTTTTGCACTGAGAAAATTCCAAAAAACTAGAAAAAGTGCAGGAAAGAGCACTCCGTTTTGTGTATGAGGATTTTACCAGCTCCTACGAGGACCTCTTACTTAAAGCTAAGGTGCCCTCATTGCAGATCAGACGGATAAGAACAATGGCTCTAGAAACTTTTAAATTTATAAATAACATAGCTCAGGACTGTGTGCTTACAAAATTTGGTAAATGTCAAAAAATCTAAATATTCTTTCAGGTATGTAAATATTCTTGAAATTCCACAGGTAAAGTCAACCCGTTACGGTAAAAAAAAATCGTTCAAATTTTCTGCTGCTACTTTATGGAACAGCCTTCCAATTCATTTCAGGACTGAGAACAGTTTTTCACATTTTAAAAGTCTTGTTCAGTCCTGGAACGGTTTGGAATGTCGCTGTTCTGCTTGCAGATAATTTTGAGCTGTTTATTATTTATGCTGCTTTTTGGTTGCTCTGGTCAAACATGTTTTTACTTCATTCGAATTTTGTTTGCTTATTTTTATTGCATGCTTTGTATGTGAGATTTCAACTTTGTATTACAGGTTGTTTTATATGTCAAAATGCACTGTTTTTATGGTATTGATATGTTTTTATATTCTGTCAAAAGCTCCTCAGAGCTTGTGTTTCTTATTTGTACCTATGCCAAATCAAAATAAAGATTTCTTATCTTATCTTATCTTATAATGTTTTGACATTTCCTTAAGTATCTGGTTTGCTATTTCAATGTGTAAACAGTGTTTATATTCGCCTATACTAGTCAACACAATAGAATATCTGATTGTATATTGCATCTGCACCGGCAGGTACTCTGCAGAATAGACCATGGCCATGCATACAAAAGTCATCATAAAATACTCTCATCAGACATCACGAGTCACACTTATTCATTTGAAAAACTTACTAAAACCAATATGTTCCTACAAACAGGAAGATGTGATATATGAAATCCAATGAGACGACTCTGCATCTCTGTATGTTATACCAGTCATAAATAACCAGTGACCGGGTAATATCTATATCAAACGACATTCCCTTCTCATTTCATAGATTTGTAACAAAAAGTCACACACATAAAAATATTCATATCTATTTCTTCATCGTTGTCAATATTTAATATGGAAATTTATGCGACTATCATGCAAGTGAGAGGTTTAGCGCTAGTAAAACCAGGCTTCATCCACCATTTTCCTACTAAGAAAATGCCTGTACTAAGTCAGGAATATGACAGTCGTTGTCCATTCGTTTGGTGTGTTTCATCTTTTGATTTTGGCATTTGATTAGGGACTTTTTGAATTTTACTCGAAGTTCAATATTTGTGATTTTACTTTTTTTTGTACTTTCTGATGAACTTTTTACTGAAATGACTGTGTACGTAAAATTCGAGGTATAAGTCTAAAATGAGGTGGAGGAAGCCGTGTATGTTGTGTACTTAATTTTTAGTTCTGGGGATATATTAATCCCCCAATCAGAAAAGTTTGGATTGTTAATGGAAAGAACATCGTCAATATGTCTGAAAGTGTCTGAAGAAACTCAGATTCATATGGAGAAAAAAAGAGAAGCGCACAGTTCGTTCCCGTAGGAATGCCTAAACTTGTTGAAAAAGTCTATCTCCAAATTCAAGAAATATGTTGTCAATGAGAAACTCCAACATACTGATCACTTGGTCATCTAGCATGCTCTACTCTTTTGTTCTTTATTAAAAAAAAAATGTAAAATTCACCTCAAACGACTGATAATACACGAAACTCATATAAAATAAGCTCGTTTGAGGTGAATCTCATGTAAAACTCACGTGCATATTTTATCACGTGAAATTCACGTCAATTTTTTAAATAAAGTATATTTCAAATTACATCGAAATTTTCAATTTTAATCTTAATCATGGAAAAACACCACATCTCCCGTACACTCATAATAGGTAACATTTAATTTTCTGGAAGTACCGGCATCTTTGGCTATACTATTCTATTCTATTCTACCATATAGTGACCGCCTTCAACAAATTGAAGATTATGTCACAGGAGGAAACTTACAACAAGACATAGATTGGAAAAATGTACAATTTTTAAAAAATAGGAAAATTAAAAATATAAATGTTTTGTATAATAAAGTAAGATGTTGTAATTGAGTTAATATTGATGCTTTGAAATTGAAGATTTGAAAGAGTCGACTGAAGTGCAATTTACAATGGTGTCCGGCAGTTTGTTCCAGTCGGTGATAGTTCTTGGAAAATATGACTCTTTTCTGTACTGTGTTTTGCAGGATGGAATTTGGAAGCTGTTCGAATTTGTATGTCTTGTTTGTCTTTTTTGTGGAATTAATTTATTTTGTTTAGGGATTGCAACCTTTTCGTGTTCAATTTTGTAGAGCATTACCAATCTGGAGTCTTTTCTTCTGTCAGAGAGACTGCGCCATTCAAGATGTTGTAACATGTTACCAACGCTTGAGGTGTTTCTGTATTTGTTGGTAACAAAACGCGCAGCCCTCCTTTGAACTTTTTCAATGCTATCTATGTCTTGTTGTAAGTATGGATCCCAAACAGAGCAAGCATACTCTAGTGATGGTCTTACTAGGGACTTATATGCTTGCTCTTTAATGGATGTTGAACTTATGTTCAGGTTCCTCTTTAGAAAGCCTAGTGTGCTATTAGCTTTCTTGCATATGTTGTTAATATGCACATCCCATTTAAGGTTTGAACTGATGGTGACCCCCAGATATTTTGCTGATGTTACATGTTCTAAAGAATGATTGTGTAATGTGTAGTTAAATGTGATTGTTTTTTTATTTCTGGTGACTGAAATTACATTACACTTATCTGGTATGTAAATGCATGTAAACAAATAATTGTGCTATTGTAACATGAAAGTTGAGAGAACATTGATGCCACGGCTTTTCTGAATAAAATTCCATCATAATGCCCTACTCGAGTTCAAAAAGTGGTTTACCCAAGGAAGTAAAATGACATTACTTCCATGGTTTCTCAAACTTATGGTGCACGTGGTGCTCCTAAGAAAGGAGGAGGAAGAAACCATACGTACACATATTCTAACCTAAAGTAAAGTTTTTTTCAGTTCTACACATGTTTATTTTTACTGAAAACTCGAACACATTGCAGTTGTAAAATATAGAATTCATCACGCATTTTATAACAACGAAAAGACAATATATTTTTAAAATGTAAGTGATCTGTGTGTTTTCGGACGTTGGTCCTTAGTGAAACCGTAGGAAAATAACGCCACCTGCAGACGACCCATTTGGGAATATTTTTTTGGAATAGATGGGAAACAGGTTTATGCGTTTTCTGTTACCGCTTTAAAGTTGGCAATTTTTGTGTGGCAACTTTTTTGTCAGTGACGGAACAAATTAAAATTTCAAGTATTATACAATCTATAAAGTTTAAACGCTTGGCTATTCCGTTTTGTTAGGAACTGTGGTATTGTTGTGCATGATTTGTGATGTTTACATTGTTAACATTTGTGTTAGTCAGTGTCAATAATTTGGGTGTAGTCCACATGTAAACGCTACTATACACAAATAATTGACAAACGGATTATTAAAATTACATATTAGTAATTATGGACCACTCTAGACCACCGCCGATTGGGTTTGAGCTTCAGGGTGCAGATCAAGGTATGAATCTATTGAGTATTGTGTACAACACTCCAACATGTCAAAAGATAGTATCTATAATCTGGGAACAGTATATCTAATATATATATATATGTTCCTGCTATAATTATAAGGCATCTAATGATAAACAAACAGTTAGAAAATAACTTTGCAAAGATTTTTATATTTCATTTTATCTAATATTTTTATGGTTTATGAATTCACTATACATGTATATATAGTCGTGCTACTTTCCACTAAAATTCTAGTCTTTTTTTGGTTAGTCTGTTACATGTCCTGTTAGAATTACAATATATGTATTAAATAGGTAGCCAGGTCTAGTGACAGCAGTGTGTTAGTTGTGAACCAGTCCAGTGATAGTTCAAGGGTTCCTGGGAAATCTTGGTACATGTAAAAGGGGGAGGGGGTGTTCCACCCCCTGATGCACCACCCCCCTTGTTGAATCTGATACTGTTAAATTAAATATGCAGATCAATGCGACCAGACACTTGTCATTGGCAGATCCAGAAATTTTCATAAAGAGGGACCCACTGACTGCCTTAAAGGTGGCAGCCCCAGTCATGCCTTAGTGGGGTTAATGGGGAATGTAGTATACATGTAGCCTACATGTATGATTATATACATGTAATCAGCAAATTTTCCCCTGCAAGAATCTATTGGCCCATATTGATATTTATACATAGTACATGTACCCTGTATTCTCTATTCCCAATTAAATGTGTAACTGTTGTTAAATTGTTTTAATATTGAAAGTCACTTAAAATAAAGGTTTTATTAAATTATGATATATTATTAATTACTATTATAATAAAATCGTATATTTTTATCAAATTTATTTTTCTGTAATTTCAGCACAGATTGATGTAGGGTTTAATCAGCCTCCACCACAAGGTAAGCATGTTAAACATGAATATACTGTAATGGGTTTGCTCATTGTTAAAGGCCGTAAGGTGACCTTTAGCTATTTATTTCTGTGTCATTTAATTTGGTCTCTTGTTGAGAATTGTCTCGCAATCATACATTTGTACCTTACATGTATTTTTTATATGATTGCTCTTGACAGTTAAAACATACATTGTATATATTTATCAGATGTCCAATGGTCATTGGTTGCTGCTCCCATGTTGCTCTGGTACCATAATTTTTGCAAGTCTATTCCAGCCAGAGTAAACAAGTCATCCTGGTCAGAGATGATCTGTTCACCAATGGTCTGTCTGTTATGTGCTAAATTTACATTGTTGTATCCTCTATAATGCTGCTCAGTAATTATCACTTTCCTTGTCAATACCACTGACATCATTGTCCATATAGCATGATAATGACCAGTGTTTCAATAACTAATATGTAACTAATATGTAATTGGTCTTAAGATAACCCTTTTGCAATAAACCCCCAATTGTTTTTGTTCAAAAGAATTATCTACATACTGTATATATTCAGAAATTATTTCAAGGTTTAAAAATAAAACTTTGAATATTGCTAATTATGCAACAAGGTGAGTACAAATGTATCATAATAAATCTAGCATTCTGATATATCTGATACATGTATTTGTATGCAGTTGTACCTGATCATGATTCCACAATAGTTAATCTCACATTTTCATCTGTTCTTTAAAATCACAAAAATAAATACATGCAACAACTTCTGAATTAACAGCATGTAATTTTTCTTCTGAACACAATAAGTTTCTTGTTTTAAAGTATTTTATATACATGTACATTTTGTTATTGTTTTCTTCAGGGAAGTATTTTATTTTCTCCATATACAATGTAACATAAAATTCAGACACATTTTAACAAACCTCCAAATGAATTTCAATAGCATTGTGGATTGACAAAATCTGTTATTGAGTCCTATTTTCTGTTATTGATCTACATGTAGCTGGTCCCTTTTTCAGAAATAAAATATTAAACCCCATTCAGTATCTGCCTACAGCCCAGATCTTCTAGACAAATATTCAGAAGTATTACTTTTGTATTGATCAGAATGGAAAGTTATTCTCCTCTTGGATTAAAAAAATTGTATTGCTTTTTACCTGATATAACATATTCCTGTATCAGATGTTTCCATTAATCAGCTGACTATGTTTCTTTAATTCAATGATCATTCATTGATTAGGACACACCCTTAAAGATGAAAAGCTCACATACATACAGTAAGTTATTTCACATTTTTTTAACTTTGAATTTAGGACCATCCATAGTCTTGTAATGTTGGTGACTGGATGTAAAAACTACAAAAATATAGGCTTTAAGATAATCATAACAGTAGGATAGTTAAGGGAACATTCCATATACTCGTGTAAAGACCTGCATAAGAAGGTTTTTTATTAGCAGTTAAAAGTCAATAAACTATTTTCATTAAAATTAATACCAAGTTGGAACATTGCTTGAATTTTTATGAAATTATAAGGTTTGGAAGACAATAATGGTTGATGCTCATAATTCATTATCTAGGGAGATGCTCATAGTCACTGAAGTTGCTAGCATATGTTTGTTTGAAATACATTTGAAAAGTATATATAAGTCACAAAAAACAGTCTAGATATATAGATTTACAAAAATGTGAACATGTTAGTTTAATCTGTTTATAAGCAAAGAAATTTGGAAAAAGGTTATGTTTCTTAAAACAAAGTTGTTTCTTATTTATTATTTATAACTGTTGATGTACATGTCCTTTGGTTTTGTGAGTTTGTATTTTTGGTTACAGTTTGGTTTTGATTGTTATTGTCTTTGATATATTGAGAAAGAAACAGCAGGAAAAAAATTGCAGGATTGTGGACGTTTCATGACAAATTTAAATTTGAGGACTTTTTTTAATAGTTCCAAATCAAAAATTTTCTTGTCCTGAGTGGTAAAATATATATACAATTATTTTCTGTATTTGGTGTATATATTATATTTATAACAGTAGATCTAGTTGTAAATGACTTTCTATAAGGAAGAAAGCCCAATCTAATCAGTGTAACAATGTTATAAATGCTTGTTGAGATTATTACTGCAGGCTAAACATCAAAACAAAAGTTGTACATGTATATCCACCGTCACAATTTGTCAATAGTTATAACTTATTAGGTGACAGTGTTAGATATGACAAGTTGTGTTTGCCTTAAAATACTTTTAAGTGTTTCATTTTCTACTGAGATAACTGATTTTAAACTATACTCTATTAGTAATGACCACCACAATGCATTAGGGGTGTAGACTGTATTTAAATACCAAGATAACTTGAAGTTACATTTGTTCACCTTGATTCAATTTGAAAATGAATTTCTCCAAAATTTATTTCTTTGTTGTCTTTGTACTTATGTAATGCCTCTGTGCCTCTGAAAAGATTTTTTTCTGTATTCAAAAAATAAAAAAATAAAGTAGGAGGTTTATCTTAATGCAGTGACAGTCGTCTTCTGATGATTTTCTTTTACAAATAAGACATGGAAGAATAAGATGGAAAATAACACTGAAGAAAATTAAATAAAGTTAATCTCAATAATTGACTTTATATTTACTGACTTGTACATCATCATTGTTTAGGAATATATCAGATAGTGGTAAGAGGTTAGTATTTGTTTTAGTTTTAAGTTCATACACTTTCATTCAATGTTTATTTTTGGAGGTATTTAATTCAGATTTTTTTTTCTTCTGAAGATCAAATTCGGCAACTACAAGACTAATTGCTAGATAACTAAATGATAGAGGCAATTTTAGCAACAAAAAAAAGACCAACATCTTTTTACCATTTACCTAGCTATAAGTCTTCATTAATTATTATTATAGCTCATATGATATCTTGTATTAGTCAGTTTAGAACCTTTTAAGTTAACAGAAACATTTTATAAGTTATTTTAAGAGAGACTAAATCCCTGTCAAAAATGATCAATAAAAAAATATCTGTTATTTTGGGGGAAATAATTCCTAAAAAATTTCTGATTATCATTATATAGGTACCATTGATAAAAAAACTCTAATGGGGCAAAGGAGTTACAAATTATATGACAATTTCCTACATGATACAAAGATCTCCTTTATTTTTATGTTTTTAATATGTATCATAAAATGAAATCAAATTAAAACCTCCCTCTTATTGCGATCCCCATTGATGAAATCTGAATGTGATAACTGCATCAGAAGAATTTCACAGGTGAGAATAGAATCCAAGTGTTGAATGAAGATTATCATGTGTAAAATACTTATAATGCAGTCAACCAATCTTGATTGTGAAATATATTAATGTTTATAAAGAAATGACTGAATACCTGGTTACCAATATATAGAGATAACACAGTCAAACTGTGCCCATATCAGTTGGAATGTCTAATTGAAAGTGAGTTTGTCCATTTATAAACAAACCTAGCTTGTCTGTGTATATATATAGCTGTGCTAAATGTGCTAAGTAGGTGCTGTATAGAGATGTGGACAACAGCTTCACACACTTTATGATATTTTTTACATAATGATAATTAAAGGTTATACTCAATGTAAATGGGAATAATATGTGAGAATGTCAAGTAAGTTTTATATTTTTATACTACAGTCTACCATACTCAATTGTATTTGTCTAGGTTGTTGCTTTGTTTTAAGATTTTTTTTATTTTCAGGTGATTCTGTTCATTATGTTCATTCTAATCTAACTTAAGCATTGAAGTTTTATTGATTTAATGATAAAAACTGTAACTCAAAGATGGACACACCTTTTTTATTGATAAGCTTTCAGGTTATATGTCCAGCATGCCTAATAATTATTTGAATAAAGATTCAATACCTGTATTATTAAAGAAGGCAAAAACAAGTTTGAAGTGCTTTCATGCCTTGTTAAATGAATTCTCGGCTATGCAGCTTACAATCAAAAGTATGAACTCTTCCTATTTCCTACTTTAAAGTCCTCTGAGAAGGTACATTTTGTAGTCATTCACTGTAAATTGAAATTTTCTCAATATTTGGTTAAAAAAATGTGTTCAAGTTTATCTCTGAATTTGTTAACATCATTGAGATGCAGCTAATGTAAGCACTTAAATTTTTTATGTGTGCATCTGTGTAAGAGATTGTCTGTCTTATCATTTCGTCCATCCATTTCTTTTGAGGGGGGGGGGGGGGGTGCACTTGTGTCTTGTGGCACATTCTTTTATTTAATAAAAATTTATTATAATCTGCTGGATTTGAAAAAAACACCTTACTGTTTATTACCTGATTATGTAATTTGCTTCTGCTTAAACAATGTAGATAACATTATAACTGATGTGTCTTTTATAATTTAGGTGAAAGTTTTATGTCCTGTCTCTAATACAAAACAAAACAGTTTCTTCGTTTAAAAAAACTAAAAGCAGATCTATGATACACAAACAATATCCAATAATTGTAAATTATAAAAGAACCATGTATCATGAAACCTGGATTAAGATAAGGCTATATTAAGATTCATACTTCCGGAAATTCCAATATTGTTATAAACAGTTTATTCGTTGCCAAAACATTCACAAGGTTATCTCTGAACACAACTTGATCTAGATATATATCAAGTTATTACATGGAAATTTGATAAAAATATCACACATATCAATATTCTGTAATCACCTGCTAACACAGATTTACATTTTATTTGAAGTTGTTACAGATAAACTATTTTGTATGCTGCTAGTGTCAATCAGATTCAATAAAACAGTGACATAATGGTCTATAACAAAATAAATTGGTTATCAGTAATGTCTGTCTGTTTTTTAGGTCTCAGATTTGTGTATTTAAACAATTGATTGAATTACATGCAAAAATGACAGGAACTAGCTATAGATATTGGATGGAATGGATGGTGCTAGCACAACTTTTCTTCAAATATATATACTGAATGAAAACCACATAATTGTACTATTTTCACTGAATTAGTACACATTTTTGTTAAGGGGCCAGCTGAAGCACGCCTCCTAGGCTCGGAGTCCTAGCACAGTATTTTCTAGCTGTTTTGAAGACTTGTTTGTGGATTTAGCCTGTTTTCTCTTCTTTGGTCCAATTTTGTGTTTTGAAACATTCCCCATTTTCATTTTCATTTTCAATTTTATTTAATAGTAATTACTCCAGTAGTCTCTGTCAATTGATGCTTTGATTATGTTGTTACACTTACACAACTATTGTAGACTGGTTCTTCAACTGAAAAATCGACTGCTCCTGCACATGCAATTCTGTTAGCTCTTCATTGTCAATGAAATTTTATGTCCCTCCTAAGGCAAACAAATAAAAAAATGTATCTCTTGATTACAGATCTAAAATCAATTATATATTAATTCCAGTGTTGGAAAATAGATAATTACTGATTTGATAGCTAGTCTGATTGAAGTTGAATGAAGCAAAAAAATGTCAGGAATAAGTACTAAATGGTACAGTAATTTTTACAGTATGAATTATAGGAACTTTCTAAGTACAAGCATAGTACATTTATGTAATATGTCACCACCCATTTCATTTATATACTTCATATCAGATACATGTACTAATTTTGGAGCTTTTGTGGTAAATTGATATTCTGCCTTGATAATTGCATTGTTTCAAATTTCACCTTTTTCCTTTTGATCACTGTATATTGCAATTTATAATATTTTGAATCGTTCATGCCAACATTTCTGCAACTAAATAGGTTGTCCTCTGTATTATTTTAGTCAGCATTGTTGCTTTAAGTTGTCTAAACCCCAAAATATACTTTAAAAGTGATATAAAGAAGCTAAAAAAACTTCAATTTAGGAAAATTGAGAATAAAATTCAGTTAGTTACAATGTACATATACCTTATTATTACCATTCAAGAGGTGACTCCATCCACTCAACCACTTTATCCAAATCCTCATGACCAGACAGAAGTGCCCATGCCACCACCAGCACCCATTGGATTTGAAGGTCAAAGTAAGTAGATTGTACTTGCATCTCTCTGACAATTATGCCAGAAACATGTCTTAATGTCACCACCAGCAGACACTGAATTGTAAAATAAAATTGAGGTTCTTCTCAAATATTTGTACTAATAAAGTCTACCCAACTGTCCTAGGGCTGAAAAGCCAGTCAAGGTTGTTAAACACTTCCATCATTAATAAAGTCTATATAAGACATTTTTTCACCCCTGAAATTGCAAACCAGTAAATTTCTTCCTTTTAAACTAATTTGAATTCTGATTTCTTCTGATAATTGAATACGACGAATACTTTGGATACTTGAAATTAAAAAAGTAATGTCTTAATTATGTCATAAACACATGAATTTATCAAAAAGGCTATTGTTTTAGTTCAATTATCGGTAGACTAGTTTGAACCAAGGCATTTCCCGAACATGTTTTTACCCACCTCTCTGTATATATAAGTCATCTAGTTACAATATATATTTTTGATATAAATGACAAGAACTACAAATAAGATATGTTTTGCATGAAATGCAAGAAGTTTCAAGCATACACAATTAAAATATAATGCTGTTTCCTGCCTTTTGGTTGTATTGTCTCTTTGACACATTCCCAATTTCCATTCTCAATTTTAATGTCTTGCTGTTAACACTCTTATATCAGCAACTGTACAATGATGTCATACAGCTTGTTTTGTATAGCCATGAAATATTGGCCATATTACACTAAACAAACAACAATCAATCCTGAAAATCCTAAATGGACAGTGACTAGTTACATCAGTAACAATCTTGTTCATCAACAAATTGAATAAGTACAAAATTCCTCAGGCATTTTTTCCATCAATGAATTTAAACTTAAAAATGTTTTATTTTTAGATCTTAGGGTCTAACTAAGGAGCTTTAATATTCTTTACTTTTATTGATATGCTGTCCTTTTATAGTTTGGTTTTATATCAACCATACTCATAGATATATAGGAAGATGAAGTATTGTGTCAACGAGACAACTCTTCATTCAAGTCACAATATATCAAAGTAAACCATTATAGGTTAAGGTATGGTTTTCAACACGGAGCCTAGGCTCACACCAAACAGCAAGCTATAAAGGGCCCCAAAAATTACTAGTGTAAACCCATTTAAACAGAAAACCAACAGTCTAATCTAAAATGTATACAAAAACGATAAATAAGAAACACTTATGAACCACATAAAGAGATGACGATCACTAAACATCTGACTCCTGACTTACATGTAGGACAGGTGCAAACAATTGCAGCAGGATTAAACATTTTAATGGTAACAAACCTTCTCCCTTTTCTGGAACAGTAGTATAACATCACAACATAGAACAACACTATATAAATGCATGTTTAATTGCAAAAATAAAACAACACATTAAAATTTCTTAAGGCTACATATATGTAAATATTTAAAGAGAGGTGGGTAGATATATAAGTAATGCCCACGCTGAAATAAACTATTTGACAACATTCCAGTGTTCATCACACTGATAATTTCTTTATCTCAAAATGTTTGATATAAAAAATGATTGATATAAAGTTTTATATTAATATGTGTATGTAAATATCTTATTAAAAGATATATATAATATGTCAGGAGGTCTATATGTCAGGAGGTTATACACTTGGTAAGTACCTAGATTATATATTCATATATTTAAAAGAGCAGCATTTTATAGTTTTATTTTTTTATCAGTTTAAAAATTGGTAGTAGAGAAAAATAGTTGAGGTTAGTGACATGAGGTTGTTGATTTTTGACTAAGTCTCCTCATATAAGCCTCAAGTCTAATTTATCTATGAACATTTAAAAAACAAAAACTTCTGCTTCATTTCTTTTCATAAAGATTAACAGCAAATGAATATTTAAGTTTTGATGTTTAAATTGTAAATTATAGTTGATAAACAAACATTCAATATGAACTTTTCACTGATCCCTCTGTAGTCTCTTCAACCGATATCTTAATTTATATCATTATTGGCATATTCCCCTTTTAAGAAGTTTTTAACAGTCCTTAAGACCTGCAACTCTATTCTGCAATAATCATATGATTAATACTGAAATTTATATGACTTATTTTGATTCTTTATAAGTTATTATGTTATAGACATTTTGTTTCTTTTCCAGTGACAGATTCTAATGGACGTGGTAATGGTACTGCAGAGGCTGATGATTATAAAGGCAATCAACAGGTAACCCATCAATATATAATGAATATTAAACAAGCTAGAAATACTGTAAATTCACAATTTTGCAATGTATATATTATTGCAAACAAAAGAGACTGGATTATGTATAAGTGTGTAAAAAAACCTCCTTTTACTGTGATAGCATAATTTGTATGCTTTTCCTGAAAACTTGCAATAATTAACCCAAAATTTTTGTCAAATCTTCATCAATTGCAATAATAAATGCTGTAATAATAAATGCATGCAAAAATATCTGAATTAACAGTAATTGTGAGTTTTTTGGCTACTTATTTTTCTTAGAAGATGTACTTGCTTGTAATATATACATGTACTAGATATCTATCATGTTATTTTTACTTTACATTATAATCTGAACATGTTTTTTTTTGTCTGCTTTTATAAGCATACATATCTGTATGGATTTATATCATTTTCTGCAATATAGATCTACAAGTGTAGATGCATTTGTATTGTTATGTAATAGTTTTCAATGATGTGGTATGATTGCCAATGAGGCAACTATCCGACAGTCCAAATGATGTTCTTTTACTAACTACATTTTTGTAATTGAAAGAATATCAAAGTTTACAATATATACCCCATTATAACTATAAAAAAAAATATATCAAAACAACACAACATTTAAATGATATATTACACCACTTTATGTGACATATTTACACCTTACTTTATTTTGGTTATTTTAACATGTTTTATTACATTATTAAATTAACATGATTAATGTTTAATCAAACAACTTGTGTATTGTTCAGCTCTGTAGTTTTCATTAAAATGGGAAATAAAAAATACATGTGAAATGATTGATCAGGTGCTAAAATAATTTTGGCCTAAAGGTCCACAAGCCGATTTGATTATGTATTAAAAATGTTCTTCACTTGTATACGATCTTAAAGGGAATATTTTGCCACCAGATAAAAGTGAAAGTAACTTTCAAAGACCCCCCCCGCCTATATATTGCACTTTTCCTCGCTTTTTAAAAAAAAAACATGTATAAAAATGACACAATAGAAATTATATCAAGCACTATATAATGAAGTATGTATAAACAGAAAAATTCTTATGACATTTATTTTAAAACATGCTATTCAGAAAAGACCACTCGATCTAGGACCAGTTAATGAGGAAGAGGTCAGTAGGTCGCTGCATTAAATATTGTTATACTGCATAGCTTCATCAAATAATATCACTTCATTTCAATATGTTGATCACAAAATGTAATATAATATGAAGAGGGTGAAATGAGTTAATATATAATAATTGTATAAAATCCTTACAAGTGCTTTCTGTATTTATATTGTCTTATATTATGCTTTGCCTTAATGCAATTGCATGATTGTGATCCAGATATCTCTGCGTAATTTGTGTATTCATGCCTGACCATTGATAATTTTTTTTATAGTAAAATGTTGTAAAGATCTTTTCTTCTACAAGTGTATTTACATCTTGGTTTATATATTTATGGATTTCAAAACGAGACTGTCCTATATATATAGCTACAGAAGAAAGAGATTGATGGGTTTTTATACAAATCAATATCAAATTATATTACTGATCATTGCAACTCAGCTGGTTAGTTTACTGGGTTCAGTGAATTGAAGATGTTTAAGATTTTCAGTTTTAAAGGAATGAGGCTTTTGTGAAATAATCATTTAATACATGTAGGTCAATGGACAAAAAGTCACAGGACATAAAGTTACAAATTTGATAGGACGAAAAGTCACAGGACAAAAAGTCACAATTATTTTTTTGACAATTGTTTGAATATATAAGAGAAAGATCTTGAAATATTTTCTTTTTATTACATCTATTTATTTTTCAGTGTAGGACATTGTTCATAAGCTTTGTTAAATGAAAAGTTATAAAATTCTAATCATGCAAAGGGGACATTTTTTGGCACCATGAAGCCATTTAAGTACAAAGTCACTTTGACATTTTGTTTTCAGAACAATTATTTGTTCATCATTGATATTTATTGAATAAATTTTAATTACAAAGTTGCTTTATATATAAGAGTTCAAGAAAAAAACAAAAACTTTGTTTTTAAAACTATTTTTTCTTGTTTAAAGAAAAATACTCTAAAAACTGAATTGTGACTTTTTGTCCTGTGACTTTTTGTCCGTGACTTTTTGTCTGTGACTTTTTGTCCTGTGACTTTCTGTCCTACATTCAAAACGGTAAACGGACAGAAAGTCACAGGACAAAAAGTCACAGGACATAAAGTTACAAATTTGATAGGACGAAAAGTCACAGGACAAAAAGTCACAATTATTTTTTTGACAATTGTTTGAATATATAAGAGAAAGATCTTGAAATATTTTCTTTTTATTACATCTATTTATTTTTCAGTGTAGGACATTGTTCATAAGCTTTGTTAAATGAAAAGTTATCAAATTCTAATCATGCAAAGGGGACATTTTTTGGCACCATGAAGCCATTTAAGTACAAAGTCACTTTGACATTTTGTTTTCAGAACAATTATTTGTTCATCATTGATATTTATTGAATAAATTTTAATTACAAAGTTGCTTTATATATAAGAGTTCAAGAAAAAAACAAAAACTTTGTTTTTAAAACTATTTTTTCTTGTTTAAAGAAAAATACTCTAAAAACTGAATTGTGACTTTTTGTCCTGTGACTTTTTGTCCGTGACTTTTTGTCTGTGACTTTTTGTCCTGTGACTTTCTGTCCTACATTCGAGAAAACAGCCTACATTGAAACAATTTGCCAAAAAAATATTTGACAGATGTGAAATTCTAGCAACCACTGAACTATAGGCTGTTTACTTTGGACAGGCACATACAGGGGTGGGGTTAAACATGTTTGTGATTGCTAAACCCTCCCTTTACCTTGGACAGAAGTGTTACTAAATCTTCAAAATACAATTACTGCTCCACTCCCAGTAGTACTATGATCACACTTTCGTAGTAATAGTAAAGTAGATTTGAGTTTTTATTTTTCCTTCATAGATAATATGTGACCCGAATTTTAAATGACAGAAAAAAACAGGAGGTATTATTCGATTAAATTGATACTATGTTCTCTTTGCATGGAAATTCTCTCTCCTGTTTTTCAGTGAATGAAAGAAAGAATTTCAAAAGAAAATTCTGATATTTCTTTTTTGTCTTATTGGCTTGTATGAATAAACAGAGTTTCTGTTACACTATATTTATCTTTATGGAAATTTTTTTCTGGATACTCTGACAGAAAAAAATCAATAGCGTAATGTCAGTAACACTAAAATGCTTTAAATGGTAGAAATTATTGGCTTCCAATATCCATATTAAAGGGAAAATTCACGATTTTTCACTTATGGTTTAAATATGTTCATTATGACATAATATATATATTCACAAAGTTTTATTGCTATATGTGCAGTAATAAAGGAGAAATTCAATATTTAATGAAAAAATATTAACTACTTCCTGTAGGTCGTGACGTTTTCTCCTGGTTTTTGCATGCCGGGATTTAAAACACAATCATTAAAAGTCTTAAGTTTTTAATCATATTTTAACGTAATCGTAAGCGCGCCGATGACTTACGCTTTATCTAAATAACCATCCGATAATAAGAAGATAAAACGCACAGACGTTCAATTGTACATATTCATGAGATAAATTTTCTATGTTAAACGTATATATTCGAATTATTTTTGTAGACAACACAAAAAGTTATAAATTTATTTTTAATTAATTTATTTTCGGACTGATAAGGTGAACAAAGTAAAGTACAATAATCTGTAAAGACAATATGTTGGTGTACTCTTATTGACCTTTTACTATCTCTGCTATGACTTGGTTGATACGATGTGTGTATTCACGGTTCTGTGGCAATACTCGTAGATGGCTTGTTGAAAGGTAAATTGTTATTTGCACTTCGGTATTTAACCACGCCTCTCGGGCACATCTTGCCAGGTGTGACTGTCTATTCGGATCAGTGAATTATAAGACAAGGGAGCATTCAATATACATATTTAAAATATATATTCAAGTTGGTGACAAATAAAAATTGATCGCCGTGGAATAATTTAATTATGTTTGGTGCTATTATTTATTTTAATTCAAATAAGTTAATTTACTAAGAAATACACAATTTTCGGTTAAAGACGGGAAACTAAAATCAAATGTCCGATTGAAATGATTTACACCTTTTGTCCTTGATTGATGTCTAATAAAAAGGAGAACTTAAGAAATTATAAATAGCTTTACCAAAGTATTTTTATTTTTTTTTATTAGGCAAATAAATGAATGAGAACACTTAGATTTAGACTTTTTAAAAGCCACGTATAAATTAATAACTGGAACTCACTGAAGATAACTCTACCGAAGCGGAATATAATATGAACGAATAAAGAAAAAATATTTTTCTACTTGAGAAGTTTTTAAAAATTGACAGCAAATTTAAGGTCTTCTTGGAATGGAATCGAAAAATTACGAATAGATATTCTTTATCAAGTGTGAAAAACGTCAACCAAATTTAATCACAATCGGGGACGTCCTTATTAAAATAGTCTTTGTCTCACAACGAATAATACTTAATAACTATTTGACCAAAGATGTTTAAAAACAAAAGACAACGAATTTAATGTCATCTTTCCCTATTTTTGAATGTAATTATAAGTCTGTTCAACTGGCAAGAATAGCCCTAAAGCGGACAAATATCTGAAAAGCAGTTTATTCTTTAAATTTGCTGTCATTGAATATCAAGAAAGAAAATAAATCCCGAAAATGATTTGAAACTTTAATACTCAATAGCTTTCCTAGAAAATATTCACATCCCTCGGGGATTATTAGTGTACGTCCAGTTGCATATGTCGGAACAATTGTGGTGATGACGAATTTCTTTCTTTATTCGAGAACAATCTAATTGATATATAAATCTGTGATTTTACTATGTTCATATCTTCGATGAACCAAAGCAAGTTATAGATCGACCTGTATTTAAATCAAATTGGTCCTCTTCTTCTTCTTCTTCTTCTTTTGGTATACAATAGTCTATCGAATTGGATGATTACATACTATTAGTATACGCAAGGATTTGTATAGTTAGTATACGTGGACTAGTCTATTTACAAAACTTTTACCCCAATTTGCACAAAATGTATGTTTCTTTCTTATGTTCAATGTATACATGTATATATTTTAAATTGCGCTGTAGTTCCGTAACTTTCTATCCGGGCGTATAAATGATACGTCGACAAGTGCGCACATTTTTTTAATCAACATTTCTGGAATGATCCAACGAATGTAGGACAGAAAGTCACAGGACAAAAAGTCACAGACAAAAAGTCACGGACAAAAAGTCACAGGACAAAAAGTCACAATTCAGTTTTTAGAGTATTTTTCTTTAAACAAGAAAAAATAGTTTTAAAAACAAAGTTTTTGTTTTCTTCTTGAACTCTTATATATAAAGCAACTTTGTAATTAAAATTTATTCAATAAATATCAATGATGAACAAATAATTGTTCTGAAAACAAAATGTCAAAGTGACTTTGTACTTAAATGGCTTCATGGTGCCAAGAAATGTCCCCTTTGCATGATTAAAATTTGATAACTTTTCATTTAACAAAGCTTATGAACAATGTCCTACACTGAAAAATAAATAGATGTAATAAAAAGAAAATATTTCAAGATCTTTCTCTTATATATTCAAACAATTGTCAAAAAAATAATTGTGACTTTTTGTCCTGTGACTTTTCGTCCTATCAAATTTGTAACTTTATGTCCTGTGACTTTTTGTCCTGTGACTTTCTGTCCGTTTACCGATCCAACTATGTCCTTTACTATTGACAACGAGTAAATATTACATTTTCCCAGAGGCATATAATACAATTATAAACAAGCGTATGAGTTAAGTAATGACTAGTATATTATATCACTTTCGGACACGGAAGACAGAGATGTATATTATACATGCACCTGATAGTTCAGTTATAAGTTATCGGCCGTGTACACTGATCAATACCTACAGAAGTGAAACGATGCATGAACTTGCAAGCCCGACAGGAAATCGCTTGAATACCTGGACGTGTCACCTTTCACCCCTCACAATACCTTTGGGAGTAATACCTTAAGCCATGCGGGTGATCAGTGGAGCGAAGATCCTAATTTATTTGAATAAAGTATATTACTTTAAAGAATTATGAACGAATTAGATTTTCGAAAACAATTTTCACGGAACACTTATTTATGATTTGAACTTTGACTTTTTAACCGATTCCAATATTAACAGTTTAAAAATAACAGACTATATGGTTATTAAAAAAATAAGAACATTGTCCGTATCAAGTAAGTTAGTCAGATAAAACAACCGTACGATTGACAAGATATCGACACGTAATTAAGACTACATCGGTTACTGTAGTTTTGTTTCTTTGTGGTTTATAGACATATCGGATTTTTATTTGGACAAGATAACAAAATGGCGGAAGGCCAAGAACTGATACTCAAAATTTAAAATCGATGGTGATCTCTTATCTAGCGGAATAAAACTTTAATATTTATAAATTTGAGCATTTTTATACAGAATGGACATAATATCAATTTTTGATTTTTTTGCGAAGTTTCCCTTTAAAATAAAGCTTTACTAATTTGTGTTCTGGGATTTTTATTGTAATGGCTGGGTTATATGTATGTAAATACTTTATCGACTGTATCCAGAATAAAGCACAGAGATGTTTACATGTGCCCATTAGGAAACACTTGATTGCTTATACATGTAAATTTACACTAAAAGTTATATATGAATTTTAATTCAGTATTCTTGGTTCATTCAACACCAAATAAAGTGATGTTAGTGAGAGATAATATTTTTCTTTTGTGCATTTTTTATGGTTTAAAATGAGAGTATCTTCTTTGTTATTCAAGGTCGTTTGATTGATCTGAAACACCCTTCGTTTTATTGCATTATATATACTGTCAGTTCTTTTTCACATTCATTACCACTTTTGCATGTCAGAGAATTTGTTCTTGAAATCTGAATGCATAACTGATAAATATCATCAGGTTTTGATGAAAATTATGTTATTGAAACAACAAATAGTACTTTTAGTGTCAGATAGCAGGGATACATAAACAGAGTTAGAAATGGTCAAAATGATAAAAGCACAAATATAAGAAGACAGTATGCATGCAGTGGACAATTATTCCTCTGCTTCAAATGGTGTTCATACCTCTCTTTTGAATTTATTTTTAAAATGAAAAATGATGGGGTATTGTTTTCACTTCTATCTGAGAAGTTGAATTTATAGTGACAATGGATGTTTTGGTCAGTAAATTTTGGTATTTAATTTTATTTGAAAGTAAATATGGTTTTTAAAAAAAATGAATTGTTGTTCATAATTCTTTTTAACAAATAATCTGTACATTATGTACATAGTCAACAGTTCCATTCATTCCTTACTTATTAATTACAAAGTTATTGCAATTGTGATAATTTTTTCTGAGATTTTTAATTTCCTTTCCTTCAAGTCCAGTATAAGACCGTGATAGATTTTTGTCACCAATTAGCTGTAGCATATAGAGAGAAAAAAATCCATGTAGTAATTGACAGTGAGTTTTATTACTACCCATACATTACTGTATATCTGTCAACATTGATTGTATATTTACTATGAATAATACACATTTACTGTCAAGCCATCTCACTGTTACTTGTAAAATATCACAAACCTTTACTAACATTATTACCTAACCTACCATGCATCTAATATTCTACATCATAATTCATTTTTAAAGATTTTTGAATATTTACAGTGCATCTTATATTTTTATCATAATTCATTCATGTTAAGATTTTTTAAGATGTGCATTGCATCTTATATTCTTCATCAATATTCGTTTATTTAAAGATATTTAAAGATTTACAAATTGAATGTATCCTATAGCTATGCTCAGGAAAAGATTTAAATTTATATATGTTTATATTAGAGGTAATCCGTTTTGATAAAAAGGAAATCAATTTTGATTTTTCACATCTTGTGTGCTACATAAACACCTTCTACTTTGACATGTGAAATGAACTGAAAACTGACCTTTTTGATACATATTTTGACAAGAATTTTACCTGAATGATGCAGGTAAATTATATATTTTTTTATCAGATATTTTTTTCTTCTTCATTTGTTGAAGTTCAATCTTGTAACTATATATTTTTATAATTGAAAATAACCCAGAAAACAATAAGTTTTAGTTGTAATTAAAATTGTCCTTGAATGACAACATAAAAGTAATATTAAGATATACACCCTTTCCTGATTTGAATTGAATAATGTACATATACCGGTATGTGTATGTGTAGGTGTTAGGTTTAAATCATTCATTTCAGAGACATATATATATTTCATGTTTACTTTGTTGATTTAGACTTTTGATCTCTTTTAACCCTATGGTTATTTTGATTGCATAAAATATTGACCTTAATAATGCTAATTATATTTCGATAATAGCCTTAAAATTTCAATAAATACTGCACTTTTTATGTGGACATCTCCAATAAAAAATGTCTGCTGTGAAATATTATAAACCAAAGGTAGGCCAGCAGCTTTATTTTGAAATGTAACAAAAGCATTTGGTTGCTTTTTTTAACCCTTTGTTCATGTTGTTACAGGGTTCAATTTCTTTAAATCTGAATTTGATTGATGAGTTAGTATATTCAATAACCTTTTCTTTCATATTTTGTTTTAAAAGTAAAAATTTGATTAATGTCTTAATTATATAAACAAATGAGGGTTCAATTATACCAGATTTAAAAAAAGAAGAAACATTCCTATGGACTTGGAAAATAGTCTATTTGATTTTTTTATTAAAATAAAGAACAAGTAATAGAATATGTATCTACAAAATGCCTGCATCAAACACTAAAGATAAAATAAAGATATGCGATTAAATTGACAAAGAGAAAACAATCTACCAAAAGTCAAGGATATAAGCAACAAGGATGTCACTGTTTATAAAAAGATAAAGCTATATGCATTTAATAATAGAATAAGAGCACTGGGATGAACTTATTTTGATTAAAAAAAACTAATCTCAAAGAAATGTAGGCATCAGTTAAAAATCAATCAGACTTCATTTATAGTTATCAGCAGAAAAGATTTATCCTGACAGAATAACTGAATCCTCAAATATTCTTGTGAGTTTTTTATTCTTTCTGGTCTATTAATTAATGAAGTCTGGAAGTTAATCAATCAAATTTTCAACCCTTTTTTCTATTAGAAGAAATTTTTAAGTTCCCAATGAATAAACTACACAGAGAACTATAGCTATTTATTTAATGGGATAATAAAACTGACAAAAGTCTTAATGTATTGACCAATAGGAGATGAATCGGTGGAAAGTTTCATTGTTTCCCATTAGATGAATTTAAAAGTATCCTATCTTATGCATTAATAGAAATAGAAAAAAAACATACAAGCAACACATTTGTAATAGAATGTTGCAATATGCTAGACATCTATTTGTGTCCACACTAATTTTGCTTTGCTTTACTGTCAGCAGAGTTTGGCAACAAACGAACCAACTCATTATGGAGCAGTTGATGACAAAGTGATACTGTTAGCTGAAGACTCGACGGTATACATTGCATGTAAAACACAACCCAGCTTTTCTACAACATCATTTAGACTAATATCACTTACGTTTCATCTCTACAAATATCTTCTTTTTTTCAATTGGGGACTAGTTTATTTTCTTTTCATTTTTTTCTTTAAATATACCTAATAGATCGATTTAAAATACCACTAAACTTTTTCAGTCTCACAAAAAGTTTTCCAGTACTTGTTTCACATGTCTTTATCAGAAAACACTTTTTTTGTTTTACTCACGTTTTATATTGTTGGTGATTCTGTAGTAAATCATAACATTTACAGGTGAAATCCTTATAGGATTTTTTTCTTAAAATTAGCTAGATTAATGGGTGCTTTATACAAATAATTGCTACTCTGAGTATTACATTATAAATAGTATAAATTTAGGTTTTTGAAATGTACATGTATATTGCATGGGGAAAACGCTTATCTTAAATAATTTGAGCATAAATATGGAGAAAAGATAGATAATCCATTTGCGTACATATTAATACATGCTATATGTATGATATATGAATATATTATCTGATATAAAAGTCTCTGAATCTTATATAGTTATATATTGATTTAGCATAGTATTTATTAATACATGAAATGACAAGCTGCATTCATCAGAAGATGTTTTTTTTAAAAGCAGACATTATGTTGTAAAAGCTTCTGTACATTATAAATACATTGCTTACACCTGTACCACATATAGCTTTTCATGCTGTTCAGGTTGAGTTTGGCCATGCAGCATACAGCAGCAGCCAGCACTACACATATTTCAAGAAATCTGCATGGAATTATGTTAAAATGAAATTTAGGATTTCTCCTTTCAAGAGTGAATCTTATGATATCAGTTTCTCAACTGATGTAACCCTTTTGTCCCCCAAAATTGCTTCTCTGGTTAGTCTAGTAGTGTTTAAAAGTTAGAACCCAATGCATGCAATAGTAAATTTCAAGTGGTAGTTTTAAAGTGTTGAAAATGAAAACATGTACATGAATGTTAAATTTTTTGAGTGATATTGTTTTGACTGAAATCATTACTTGAAGGTTTGGGTGTTGGTTCATTGTTCTTGTGGGGAAACTTTCAATTGTTGATTTATTATTCTTAGAGGAGACTTTCTGTGCAGAAACCCAAATTTTGATTCATTGTTCTGAGCGGAGACTTTCGAGTGTTGATTCATTGTTCTGTGCAGAAACCTGAGTTCTGATTCATTGTTCTGAGTTGAAACTTTTGAGTGTTGAGTAATTGTTAAGATTGGGAATTGTGTCAGTGTTAATGCAAATCTTTTGAGAGATGATTGTACTTATTGCAGGTTCTGATTGGACACACAATTGAGTTGAATTGACATGCAACTTATGTTTGAAATTCTTGATAAATAAAAAAGATCTTATAAAAAATATAAGATTTGACAAAAGTAATTCAAATGTTATGATCAAATGTTTTTCATTTGGATACTATATTTCACAATATGATGGATGGTCTGGTAAGAAAATTTCATATCATTGTTTAAACAAATGCATTCAGGGGAGCTAACCCATATGAGAGTAATAATCTCATTCAATGTGTGAAGGACCTGGAAATTGATGATTTTTGCAACTTTGACCCTTTTAAATACTGATTTTTTTTTTATCCACATTGTTGAAAGACATATTAGTATGATATACAATCATTGCTTGGTTAGATAGCATTGATTTCTGTCACCTAATAAAGGTTGGACTCCATTTGATAAAACAATCTTTAATCATTTTAATTTTTCAGGTTTGAATGTTAACAAGCATGTCTATTTAAAGGCTATTTTTCTTTTCAGTTGAATTTTTAATTTTCTTTCATTTGATTAAAATTTTCTTCTTTACTATGTTGACAGAAATTGAATGTAACTGAAGATGATAATGAAGATTCCTCACTTATACAATCTAAAAGTCCAAAGAAGGTGAAATTGAAAGTAGCATGCACAAAGTGAAAGTAGAAAGCTTGCAATTAAATGTTGTATGTTCTGGTTGGTCGTTAATATAATCATACTAACATATTTACTCAAAATGGTGTAAAAAATTCTGATTAAAAGAAAAAATTTGGCCAACAGTTTCAACTCATGCTTTTGATATTTTCTCTTTTTCTTCTTCTTTTAATGTGTTATATTTTATTTAACAAGTTATATTTACAAGACATGTACATGTCTTTGTAAAAATGACAGAGGAACCTTTAAATAAGATTAATAGTTGTTTCATCTACTAAGTAAAACTTTTTTTTGTAAACCATTTATATTTTCCTGTTTATAGAAAGTATTCTATGTGTATTTAGAAAAATTAGAGTTCCTAAATGCACCTTTTTAAGATTTTTGCTCCCCATACCTTGATTCCTGTTTTCCTGTTTACCATATATTTTCCATAGTCCTGCTACATTTACAAGTACAGTTGTCATCTGCTGTTTACATTTATGATGATGGTGATGATGAAGTCAAAAAATAATATTTTGCTTAAAGTTACCAAACAAATTTGAAGAAGAATCAAGTCCATATTGTGACCTATAGATGTTAACTTCTTCAATTGGGCTTTGGTTTAGTGTTCAATGTCTCATTGGCAATTATACTACATCTACTTATTTTCATACATGTATTATTTTATATCCATATGACAAACTTTTCATAAAAAAAGCTTTTCATGCGTTGTTGTCAAGAACAATAAGCATCATCACCTTCATCAACCATATACCAGTACCTTAAAGCCCCTCACATTTTCTTAAATAAACATATATATAAACAGAACTTAGTATCCCATAATATTATTATTTAGGTGTCTTATTTAAAATGTGCATATATGACCATTGAAGTTACTGTTGATGTTTTTGAAATGACCATGTTATTTTATTGAATGGTCTTTGTTGCGGGTGGTAAATAAGTGGTATGCATCTAACCTAGATATGTCATGACAATTGCTGTTGCTTATATCATAAAGGTTGCTTTGCTCAAGGGTTGCTGTATATGCCATTATACCTTTTGTAATGTACATCAAACTAACTCGCATTAAAATGCTTTTTATCGTTTTCATGACATTTAAATTTTATTTCAGATTCATTTCTGTTTGTAGATGAAACATTTTTTATTTGAAAAAAAAACCCCAACATTTTCAGTGATTTTGAAGAAATTTTAAAAACATTCAGAGAATAGTATATTTTTCAAGATTGAAATTTTGTAATTTTGCCATTTTTTGTTGTGAAGAGTATTTTAGCAATAACCAGCTCTTTTGGAGTAATTAAGTAATAGTCAGTGGTAGATCTAGAACTTTTACTAAGGGGGGAGGGGCGCTGACTGACCTAAGGGGGGCCGCTCCAGTCATGCTTCAATGATTCCCTATATAATCAACCAAATTTTTCCCACGAAAGGGGGGGCCTGGGCCCCAAGGACCTCCCTGGATCCGCCTATGATAGTTTGGAGCTAGTTTATACATTTGTGTACGGACATTTTGTTAAGTTTTATAGAAGAAATTATTGTTTTCTACCCAAAAGACACCAATTGAGCAATACAGGAATAGAATAAACATCTAGGGGTTACAGTTAAATTTGTTGTTGGTAAGCTGTCTTATTGAAATTTCATCAAATTCATGTTCACATGTGATATAATGCAAACAAACTATGCTAAAAAGCAAGTTTTAATGATGGATGTTTGTTACTATATATGTCTAAAAAGTGATTATTTATACTTAAAGAAATGTGTAAGGAAACAGTAATTTCCTGTATACACACAAACAACTATACTTATATAAACACAGTTTAATAATGAGCACATATATACCATTTACCAAGGTAGGACTATTTGTACACTTTCATTTTGCTCATAGAGAATGAAAACTGTCTGAATTTAATGTTATATCTGGACTCACTTTTCTATGAATCTAAAAATGAAGATTTAAAATTAAAGAAGGTTACTTTGGCTAAATCAGGAATAGAGGATTTAAAAATGTATTTACTGCCTCTTTTGGTTCTGGGTTTAAAAATTGAATTCATTACCATTTTTAGCAATTTTATCAAAACATTTGGTTTGTGAAAGAGAAAGTATTAGTGTTGGCCAAAAGTAAAGGCTAATAGGATTATTTACCATTTACAAAGTAATATTTTATTATTTTCCTTTGTAAACTTAGATACTATTATAGTGGCTGTTCTAAAATGATAGAATAGAGAATAGAAATGTCAAAGAGACAACAACCTCAGGCCACCATAGTGCAAAAAACAGCCCAAGGTTACTATTTTTACTTGTGGTTTAGTTTTCAGGTTACCATATCAGATTACTTTTTTTCATAAAATTGAATTCCTCAAAGAATTTCATCAAATAAGCTCAGAGGTAGTCAAATGCACCTTGATTATCCATTCTTTGAAATGCAGTTCCATATTTTTGTTTTATCCTACCCCCTGAATCTATGTACTTACAAAGCATTAATTTTTAGCTCTGATACAGATGGCCTAGTTTGCTATAGTTGTTTAATGTTGCTCAATTCTTGTTAGATTAATTTTGTATTTACAAACCAAGATATGAAAACCGAGGAACAAACTCTAATTGACTTCTTTCATAAAATGAAAATTGAATAAAAAAGACCATAAATCAGTCATGCTACTGGAAACCCAGTTAACCTTTAATAAATGCTAGTCTATTAGGAGAGAAAAAGGGGGAAAAGGGTCATCTTTCATCTTAAGTCCATTAGTATTTAGTTTACTATTGTTTCTAACCACAGTACATGTATAACCATGATTTAACATGTATATAAATAACCCTTAAATCATATCCTCTGTTATGTATCATTTGTTCAACATCCTTTTCCCAAAATGGATGAATTTTTACAATTTTACGAAAAAAATGACTGTCACAATGAAAAGGTTGGTGATTTCAATGGAAATAAATTAATGTTGTTTAAAAAAAAATCAAATAGAAGAGATAAAGCTTTAAGATTCTTTAAGTAAATGGTAATATAGTTACTATGTTTCCTCTGTACTTTTACATGTAAAAAAAAATGGATGGAATTAATTTATAAAATGTCTCGAAAGATCCTATGTAAAACTAGGATCAGTGATTGTAATTATCATTGCTAAACTGTTAGTGAATTTCTCAACTGTATAGAAGCTTGAAAAGAAACAAACCATTGCATGTTTTTTTCTACAAGTGGCTAATAATTCTGAGTAAGATTAATATGTTCACAGTTAATGCTGTAATAGCAAACCTATGGGAGTCCTAAAAAGACTGCAGTTAGTCATTATTTAAATCACATACTATAACCCTCTTGACGAGAATCATACATTTGAAGTTTTCCAAATTAGACATTAATAATTGAAAAGTAGCAAAGTTTTCCTGGTAGGTACTGAAAATATGAGAATGTCAAAACACCAATGAATTTTCTAATTCAAAATGAGCATGCTGAATATGTCAGGAACATCAATCTACCAATCAATCTATCAACACAGTAAGATTTGGGGAGGGGTGTAGGAGGCTCTGGGCCCTCCTTTTGTAGGAAAAATTGGTTGATTAGGAAATCACTGAAGCATGACTGGAGTTCAGGGGTCATTCTAAGGCATCAATGGACTCCCTAAATGTCTAAGACAGGGACAAGATAAATTTAAAATTGTTCATCTATATAAGAATATTTGAAATTCCCCAAGAGAGCACATATGTAACAGTTTATGATCTCAGCAACAGAATAATCCTAAATAAGTTTCAATAATACAAATGATTTTTTTTTATATATTGAACAATTAGAAAAAATGGTGTCAACATCTGCATATAGCAAGTGGTCCCACCATGGAATTGTGAAAAAAAAACTACTTCAAATGGTAGAAACTTTTTAAAAGAATTTCTAAGTGTGACATCCCTTTTAAACAAAAGTTGGTTACTGAGGAAATAATTCAAAGTAAGTTATAAGTTCTGCTCTTAAGTCATTCTGAAGTAATTATGTCCTAACATGGAGAACACCCTTTTAATCTCCTTAACTTCTGAAACTTGTCACAAAATATCAGCTAGTTTTCATTTCTAATTTCATTAGTAAATGTCACTGAAGGACAAGATACTTGACGTTTCATTGAATAAATGGACTGTGTTGAAAATTTAATGATTGAAGATTTTATCAAAATAAGAAAATACATGTTTCCAGAATTCATTTATTTAATGGAATATGATATGTGAAAGTGATTTTGAAAAAAAGAAGGATGCACAAGTTCTGTTATTTTGGAATACATCTGATACATGTACATGTGCTTTTGAGTTTAAATTAAAGAATTCTTCTTATAAAAAAGGATGAAAGTGCAAAATGATTCTTATTTTCTAGAAAAATTAGAACTAAAGGTAGGTTTGAGACTTATGAAAGACACTCATTCAAATAAAGTTTGATCATCATACCAATCTTTAAGATCTATAAAAATTAATCACACTTTCAATGATGATAAAGATACAGTTGACAGGAAATAGTTTTTCTGAACAATTATTTTTTCAGGAAGTATTACTACAGCTTTCAAGTTTTATACTTCCTTTAACTATTAGCTTGGTAACTGAATATAGATGTGATATGGTTGATGATAATGCTACTTGGATCCTGAATGTCACTTTTAATCAAATTCTATTTATGATAAGCTGATACTTTTTGGCATTTGTAGATCTTTGAAGCAAAATTTGAAAAGCAAGTTTATATTATGGATTATTGGTACTTTAGATTTGCTTACAAATAAAAAAAATAGAACTAAAATACTGACTATATTTATGTATAAAACACACCAACTTCTTATTTTGGATATAAAAACAGTGGCGGATCCAGAGGGGGGGTTCCGGGGGTGCGCACCCCCCCTTTATTTTTGCTGATCAATGCATTTGTATCGGGACATATGTTTTGCACCCCCCCCCCCCCCCCCCCCCCCCCTTTTGCCCTGGGTTAGCACCCCCCCTTTCGAAAATTCCTGCATCCACCCCTGAAAAACATGCATTCTTTACACACCTCAATATGATTATACTGTAGATTCCCAAGTACCAGTCTTTTAGATGAACCTGTATTCATTGTGTTTCAACATTACAACAGGTTAATCATTTTACATATTTCTGCACTTACATGCATCATGCATAACATAATTGTATTACAAGGTAGTTTTAATGCAAAAGTTTGCTCAGATATCAGTTCATTACAGAGTTCATACAAAGTTTATGTCATCTTGTACTCTTTCATTGTCACATTTTTCATTTTTGTGTGAACTGATATATATGTTTTCAGGATATCTGGTTTTGTTTTGACCTCAGTATATATGTAAATAAATGAATTCTATAATATCTAAATGAGAGCATGCTATATGTTATAATACTGTGTTATCTTTAGGTCAAGAGAGACACTTCTCATTAGAATCTTTGTAGAATATACCTAACTATTTGATGGACCTACAATCATAAAATTCTGGTATATAAGTTTATTGAAGCAGGCAGAGAGGCTTGTCCTACCTGCAGTGAGAAAGATGTCTGTATATATAAAAAGAAAATGCGGTATAATTGCCAGTGAGACAACTCTCCACAATAGACCAAATGACACAGAAATTAACAATTATAGGTCACAGTTAGCAGTGAGTGTACGGCCTTCAGGTGTAATACCACCATTGATTTTCCCCTATTATAGTCTTTGTTAAATTTGCACTTTTCAAAAAATTGTGCAGAATTTATTTTTTTATTCAAATAAAGAAATAGTTGGCATGAGTAAAGTTTTATCCTGTCCAGTTCTATAGAAAAAGTTTCACATAAAATTTCATTGCATATAAGAAAATAACCATCATTGGAAGTTAACCAATCAAATTTCTACCCTTATTTTATCTGTGTACAAGTTTTAGTCACCATGTAACCTCAAGATTACAAAATTTTCTATAGAAGTCTCAAATAGAAAATAATGGTGTTTTGCCATACCCAAGACATATGTTTATGACACAGAAATAGTTTTACTGCAATAAAATGTAGGATTAATTACCTACAACGGTCAAATTCAATGGAATATTTTTTTAGACCTACTTTCATATGCAACCGGATGTGACATACCATGATTTGGTGGTATTACACCTTCAACAATGAGCAAAACAATACCACATAGTCAGCTGTAAAAGGCCCTGAAATGACAAATGTAAAAAGATTCAAAAAAGAAAACTAACAGCCTAATGTATGTACACAAAATGAATGTAAAACAAATATGTCCCACAATAGATAGTTATTTATAATATGTCAAGCTCTAGTGTATGAATATGAGGGATACTTGACACTTTCCCACCATAAGAAGTTTGTAATAAGTCCACAAAAACATTGACACCCAGGGTGCTTGACCTACTATTAACATATCATCAACTATGGTTTTACGTTCTGTGTAATTATTGAAGGTAAAGTCACCTATATTTGTATGATGTATAATCATATGACTATACTAATGGACTAACAGCTACACATAAAGAAAAAGTCAGCATGCCATTAGATAAGCTTTATTCAAAGAAAAATTTCAATAACTGTAAAAAGAGTTAAAATCATCAAATCAATTGCATTGTAAAACTTTGCTGGCAAGTGATGCACATGTGCCTTTTGTTGCTTTGTTCCCCCCTCCCCATGTATTTATACCACCAATTAATTGTCTTCATGTTGTTGCTCTGTAATGAATATTCAAGTTTGCATTACTTCATCTACATGATATTGTTTGTGTCAGCCTAACTTAGTTATCTATTGTAATATGTAATTCAATGTACTGTGGATTCATGGTACATGTACCAATTTTCATAGATTTCATTGGAGTGTATGTACCACAAATTCAAATGCTCAATAAAGTATGATTATTTGTAAGCTTTTGCAAAACAAATAAATCTTAATACTTTTTTTCTTCAACCCATGAAAATTATCTACAATAATGTATAACTATGTCATTATGATATCATATTATGTCTGAGGTTAATTAACAGAGAAACAATACTTTTTCTATTAAATAATATATGATACAATGTTTAAAACCACTGCAGCAATTTCTCTGTAATGTTTTGTTTTTAGACATTTTTTCATATTTCATAGCAGTATTCAAGCTCCTAAGGGATATTTACTGAATTCAAGATTTTTGCTCCCTTGAAAGAGCATTAAAAATTTGAAATTAAAGTTGAAAGTAATATGAAAAACTTTATTCTTATGAGATTTTTTTTGCAGGTTATAAATGAGATAGCTACATTATACTTTCGGGACAAGAAGAGTAAAATAGATTATGTCCTCGCTTATGAAGATGAACAAGATGAAAAAAAGAAGGAAAGACGAGCAACATTCCAGGAA
Organism: Mytilus trossulus; assembly: GCF_036588685.1. Taxonomy (NCBI): domain Eukaryota; kingdom Metazoa; phylum Mollusca; class Bivalvia; order Mytilida; family Mytilidae; genus Mytilus; species Mytilus trossulus. Next base: position 56,125,847 of record NC_086382.1, read on the forward strand.
AACCTTCAGGAGGAAGGACTTATTCTGGAATTTGAAGAAAAAGAGGTGATTGTCACACTTACACATCCACACACATCCACACCCACTTACCATAAACTTCTTAAGGGCCTTGGTGACTGAGTGGTCAAAGTAGTTGAACTACTGTTTAACTAAAATTGGAAATGGAAATGGGGAATGTGTCAAAGAGACAACAACCTGACCATAGAGAAGACAACAGCAGAAGGTCACCAACAGGTCTTCAATGCAGGGAGAAACTCCCTCACCCAGAGAATTCCTTCACCTCAGACAGCTGGCCCCTAAACAAATATGTATACTAGTTCAGTGATAATGGACGTCATACTAAACTTTGAATCATCAACAAGAAACTAAAATTAAAAATCATACAAGACTAACAAAGCCCAGAGGCTCCTGACTTGGGACAGGCACAAAATTGCAGTGGGGGTTAAATATGTTTTTTTAGATCTTCCCTCCCCCTATAATTATAGCCAATGTAGAAAAAAACCCACTGTCAACACTGAGGTTGTAAGTTTGAATTTCACACAGGGCAGTGTTGGTTTAAGATTTTCAATTATTCAAAAAGATTCATTTGAAAATGTATGTAGATGGTTTTACTCATTTGTGATGAATTCAAGATTTGAATGGTTGTGGATGATCAAAGTGGTCTGAATCCTGAAATAATATTCAGTGGATTGTTGTATTGTTTGTAAGTATAACACATGTCCTAATTTTCATATAACTTATGTGTTATGTCTTGGGATGTTTTAGCAGTAATAGAGTTCTGCTTATATTTACAGAATTCCATAAACAAGAAGACAAGTTTTGTGAAGGTCCATTGTCCATGGGAGCTTCTGGCTAAGTATGCTGAAATAACCAACATGAAGATGCCTTTATTGGTAATATATCTGATATAATCTTATATGTAAAATATTATATATCTTTCCAAAATATTATCTTATATGTAAAATATTATATATCTTTCCAAAATATTATCTTATATGTAAAATATATATATATCTTTCCAAAATATAAACTTATATGTAAAATATTATATATCTTTCCAAAATATAAACTTTTATGTCAAATATTATATATCTTTCCAAAATATAATCTTATATGAAAAATAGTACATATCTTATATATCTTTCCAAAAGTATATTCCCTTAGGTTGTTTTTTTTGGTAAATGTTTTCATTCAGTAAAACAAAAAAAAGACTCACAAAATATTTTATCATAAGATTCTTGTTGAAATTTGAATGTTCCATGCCTGTAGTTCTAACAGTAACATAAATTTTCATTTTGACAGGTTTGACATTTTTTAAATAAACAAAAGTTCATAAAACAATTTGAGTTAGATGTGTTATAAGATTTTGGTTCCAATAATCAGAAACATTCTAGTTTGTTTTTCCTCATGAATAGGATCCAGACATGGTAGGTCTTTTTCATCTGTTTAATTACGGTGAATGAGGATGAGTTAATTTCTTTATAATTAAAAATGCTCTCTCACAGTTTGAATTGATATTTTTCTGAAATAAAATAGCTTTTATCTAGCTTTGAAAGGGTGTCATAATGTTTTTTTGCCATCTAAAATGTCATCTATCATCTGTTATTGCTCCCAACAAACTGTATGTGTTTCAATTGCCTTGTCAAATCTACAGTTGATTAATTAGATACATTGACTTTAAATATAACATGTCTTCCAGAGCATTCAATCTACATTGTATTTGTGTTTCCATTTACATTTGTATGTATGGGTTGACATATTATTAGTAATTTAAAAATGAAGCTTTGTTATATTGGTCATATTCTTTAATTTCTCATTATTTTACAGTTACCAGGAATTGTAAGAGCTAAATGGTAGTCAAACTAAACTTTGAATGGTACCCAGTAGTCTTAAAACACATACAAAATTACACAGTCTGAAAGATGTCATGACTGAAATCCAACTCCTTTCTTTTCTATTTCATTACACATATCTACACATCCATGTCTGATACCCTTTTTATAATGTTTTGATCTTGCATGGAACTCATCTAGCTATTCAACTCTTCTTAACTGTCAGAAATATCATAAGAACCATAAGAATTCTGGTTCTACATCTCAAAACTCATCATGAGTCACATCACAATCTAAGTTTCATACTATTGTTAGGTACACACCACTTACATAGATATTAAGGCCATATAGTTCTGTATTCAAACTCTGCATGTGGCAAGTGTGTGTTTGTCTCAGATCATAAAAGAAAAGTTTACACAAGTCTTTCTGCTGAAAGGCGGTTCATGCTAAAAAAAAATATTTGTCGCCTCGATACAGCCAAAGTCGCTGAAAGTAAAACACCAACACAGAACATAGAAATCATGTTTAAAATTTTTTTATTCGCGTTGAAATTAAATCACATACTTCTTATAAAATGATTTGTGTGAACATCTGACCCACAATTTTTCATCATGTACCTATAATGAAATTAGAAAAACAAAAAAACTATGCTATCCCATATAAAAGGCAACACCAATGATGGAGAGAAATAACAAAAGGCTATGCATATATAAGAAAATAATTTATATTTTTCTGCTCTTCTTTACAGCACATTAGGAAATAGATTTACATATTCTTTGAATGACTTGGAAAGTGTTCCTCTTTTATAGGAGAATGATATGGATGAAGAATTAACAGGATTTGTGGAGCACTGTTTCTCCTATCTACCATCTCCATTTGAGCTGAGTAAAGACATTATACAGGATGAACCAAACTACTTCACAGCTCCTTTCAACAGAGATCGAGTTGACCAGTAAGTTTGTACTCAGTGATTTTATTTGTTACTTCAATATGCACATTTTCTTCACAACTTTGTCACATATTTGTTCTTAGCACTACACATCTTTAGACAAGTATCATACTCAAACAAGAAATAAAAAAACTCAGACTATTAATTTGATTAAGCATTTTTCTTACAAATTCATAAATGGAACCTATAGGCAAATTTATGTAGAGTAAAAATAAGTGAGAAAGCAGGTAATTTTTCCCCAATGTACTAATTGAAAGCTTGATTTTACCTCTTTACGTTGCTCTCAATTGACTTGGTACCAAGATGTCCCATGACAGCGTAAGTAACCTGTCAAAAAGATATAAACATTGAAGTCAAAAGTCAGTAATATGGAAATAGTCTATTGAAACTTTAGATTTAAGACGACTGAATTAGGCTACTTCTATGATATTACTGTCAAAGTTGTTGTAGACACTTTTAAATTCTCTTACACATGTTGATTTTTCTGTGTTTTATGCTCATACTTGAACACCACTCATGTTTATAAATATTTGTTTTAGTACTGATGTTTTCATACAATCATCTAACACTTTACCATTTCTATTTTTCCCTATTATTTACTGTATTGTTCATCCTGATTGGACAGAGGGCTGTAAGCTTTTTTGCTTTTTCTATGTAAAATTAGCATGCTATGCATTCAATAGAATATTTAGTCGAATTGCATTCTGTTAATTCTGAAATTTTGGCGAGGATTATATTAATGGGAATGATACTACTAAGGGTATCACAATAATGATAACTTGCTTTCTTTTTTCTTTTATCTAATACAAATCTCTGTATGCAGATTTTCCTGAAATTGTAATGAACAATCTCACCTTTTTGTCCATTTTTCAAAACTTCAAGTATTAAACACATGCAATAGTTTCAGAATTTACAGTATATGTTATGCATTGCAAGACGAAAGGATATTTAAAACTGTCAGATATGTTCAGACAAATGATCTAATTGTTTTATTAAAAAACGTTGTATCTGTAAACTCAATAAGAATGGATCTCTTTAACCCCACCCAATAAAAAAAGGATATACCTACCAAGATATATGCACTTGTTTATACCTGATTAATCATAAGAATGAATGCTAATGAAAGACCTAATCCTGTACAATACTGTTGCATTAGCATACAAATATTTGAATTAAAAGCAGAATTTTATATGCACTCCAATAAAAGCATGCTTCAATTTGTGATTAATTTAAAACTCACCTGGCCGAGTGTCCAGTGTAAACTTTTGTAATGACTTGTCATCAGTCAACTGCTTGTCCTCATTGTCCTTGTTAGATGCATATGACCAGTAAATATACAGAAAGAATTATCACCCCTACAAGATAAAAAAGGAATCTGTCATGAATTAAATTCTAGCTTCCATGTTCCAGAAATGGTGTTGGAAAATATGCATATAGATACAAGTGAGTGATCGAGGCTCTTTAAAGCCTTTAGTTTATAAATTGTTCTTTTTTTATGGTTAGCTTTCAGTATTCTGTACATTGGTCATAACATTGTTTTCATGGCAGAAGTACTAATTTGGTATACTTTTAACATATTTGGTATTATTTTCTATCTAAGTAGATATAGGAAGATGTGGTGTGAGTGCCAATGAGACAACTCTCCATCCAAATAACAATTTAAAAAATAAACCATTATAGGTTAAAGTACGGCCTTCAACACGGAGCCTTGGCTCACACCGAACAACAAGCTATAAAGGGCCCTCTGGATTTCTTATTATCTGGAAATTTGGAAGTCTTGTCCATTTGCCATGCTCTGTTGAATACTAAGTTTTTACTATGTATTCAATTATAAGAGTTTTCTGCAGACACAATAGTTATCAGTTAGACATTATATATTGATTTTGTCCAGATCTGGAAATCTTCCTGTGAAGACCAATCTCTTTTAAGATTTTTTTGGGGTCAAATTATTTACAAAATACAATTTGAACCACCCAACTACTTGGCATGTTTTACAGCTGATTGCATTGAGTGTGTAAGTAAAGGTAATATGTTTGGTAAGCTAGATATTTATTAGTTAAGGTATACTACCCTCCTTTTGAAGTAGCCTAGTCCTTCAGACAGATAGGCTAGTTATCTGTCTGACTTGTCTACTCTTAAAGGAGGGTGAGTTTTCCTAACCTTACAATGACTTCACGGTTCAGCTAGCAAGCAAGCTAACTAAAGATATTACCTTTACCTACACACTCAATGCAATCGGCTGTAAATTCATTAGCAAGAAAGGTACTCATATCACATCTTCTTATATCTCTGTAGATGTTTACTGATCTTTTTAATGAGTCATTGACAGATTCCTGAGTTTACTCTAAAATTATATTGATAAGCATTCCTTTCAGTAAATAATACTTCTGTGTTGTGATTTTGTAAAAGTTAGGTATTCATTTGGACCTCTTTCATTGTGATTTGCAAACCGAATTTGGCTTGTATAAACACAGTATTTTGGACTATTACAAAATTATTATTCCATATAGGAATAAACTACTAACTAATGCTTCTTACTAAAATAGTTAGTTCTACCATAACTTGAAGCTCTTTTTATTATAATGATTGTAAGTTATACAGAAATGTCCATCACTTGAGAGTTTCTAATAAATTTGTGGAAAGAGTCCCAAACTTTTGCATTAAAAGAAAGTAATGGAGATAAAAGAATAAAAAAAAAGGTTAAAAAGAAGTATACAGGGAGTGTCTTAATTGTCAACAGAGTTGCATGAATGTTAAGTTATTTGAATGTTCAACCATAATTTAGAATAATGTCAGCTAAATGCTATATGTATTTGTGCTGTGAAGGAGTAGATTTGAATGGTAGGCTGTCAGAATGTTTGAAATCTTGATTGTATTGCTATAATGTTGTCTTTCAATAGAAAAAGATTTGTGAGCTGAACATCAGTTAAAATGCTAGAGCTGGTATTTCAGTTTGTCAGCAATTTGTACATTTCCCTTTGATCTCAAGTTAGAATTGGGACAGGACATGATACTCAAAAATATATACTGTGGATTCATTTATTTTTGTGGGTACCAATTTTCATGCATTGAAGAAAACATGCATTTTCAAGGATATTCAATTTCATTGTTCTGACAAATTCTGCTTACATTCCCTTAGAAAAATTAGAAATTAATTAAACATTGAAATTTTTGGTTCTGCTGTATCAACGAAATCCACAAAGATTAGTATCCAGTGAATATTAATGAATCCACAGTATCCGGCAATAAATTGCATCATGTGACAATGCAGAAAAATGATTATCAACCTCAATTTTTGAATGAAATGCATGAAACATCATTCATCAACAGGAACAGCTATCACAACATTTTGCATGTGTTATTGTTAACTACTTTATTTAATTTCATATTCTGTACCAACAGTCTAGCAAAAAACATATTTTAAAGACAAATTGTTGATAAAAAGAATAATGGTGTTTTATATTTTATACTTACTTCATTGGCTTGGTTATTAATCCAGCTTAGCAGGCTTGATTGATTTTCTTAAATTTTTGATAAAGTCAGCATCAAAACTAAAATTGCCATATTTCTACAATGTCTTTTTGTTTTGCATGTTAAACACTGTTGTGGATTCATTTTCGGTCTTTGCAATGAACTTTTAAATCTACAGGCTCTGGAGCTCCATTTTTAGAAAATTTAAGTTAGATTCTGTTGGCCTGTAAATATGTTTTTACAGGCCTGAGAGCAATTTTACAAGCATTGAATGCTGGGCCTGTGGTTCAGCAAGAAGACTGCATTATAATTCATGTAATTCTTATTTTTGTTAATTCATTGTTTGATCCTTCATGTTTCTGACCTAGAAATTTAAAATTTCAACTGAACTTAATGAATTGCTTTGGTAAAAATTATGAAAATCATTTTTCATGGTCATTGAATCATTCATCAAAATCATTGAAATGTATAAAATGGAGAGTTGTTTCATTGGCACTCATACCACATCTTCTTATTATCTATATATATATATATATATTTGTTTTTAGCTTGAAATTTTTTATGATTTAATTTTTTCACATTTTTAACAGTAAGAGAGTACAAACATGATTGTTATACAAATTGCTATATATATCTCAAAGCCTTAATTGATAGAATTTTTGATTCCATAAATTATCATAGTTCAAAACAGTAGTAGCATATTTGTAGAGAATTGAAATTATTTCACTTAAAACTTGGAATTATAATATACAGTGTTTAAATTTTGTAGATTTATAATAAAGGACAAGGATACATTCTTCACCAATGCCCAGAGAAGTAGAATTGTTTATGAGATTTTAGCCAGAACATGGTTTGAACATGACAAGAAAGGCAAAAAGAGGATTGGTAAGTTACCGTATAGTTTCAAGATCAATGAAAAATATATCCAAAGTTTATCTACTACTAAAAAAAAAGATGTGGTATGAGTGGCATTGAGACAACTCTTCATCCAAGTCACAATTTGTAAAAGTAAATCATCATAGGTCAAATCACAGTCTCCAACACAGCCTTGGCTCACACCAAATAGCAAGGTATAAAGGGCCCTAAAAATAATAAGTATATTTTATTTGATTGAAACTAAGGGGTCATCTTGATGATCTTGTTTGTGTTTATTTATTGTTTCTGTTATATTTCATAATTATGCAATTATATGTAGAAGAGAAATTTGAAAGGCACATTGTATATTATAAGATAATAAATTTAGGTTACTTTGAATTTATGCTTGTTTATTGATACTGGTAACTTTATTGTGAAAAATATTTAGGTATAGATTGTTTAGGTAAATAGAGTTAAAATACTAAATTTCCTTTGCTATTCTATTCTTAGCATGTCATTAAAAAGGACTATTATATGCCAAATGAATTAAAGTGGGGAGTCTCTACCACAGTATGGATGAGCATTTGACATGCAGTTGTATAAGCCTTAGCTCATTTCCATGGAGATTTCTTGGCCATCAGTTTATTTAAATTAAAAACATGGGTGTTACACAAGTTGAAGTTGTAAAATGAAAAAAATCATGAAAGAGATGATGTATTTGTTTTATTTATATATTTGCCCTATATTTCATTTTTAATTGTATAGAAATTATGTATGATGCATCTCTCCACATTATAAATGATGGGATGATGCCTTTATAATTAATGTCTAGTGATGATCCTGAATATACATCACTCAGAGTACTTGCATCTTATATAATTATACTGTTATGTATAATATGATGATGATCTTTTATATTGTGTAATTACTTTTAATTTCTCAATCTCTATTTCTTTATAAGATATAGAATTGAAGACATCTTCACTATTTTCCCCTTTGTTTACTTTGATGCATTGTGCATTTCTAATCTGTTTGAATTGCATACTTTCAAACTTTGTGTATCATCTTTTCCTAATACACTAGAATTCTCAAAAAAATTATATGCAATTTTTTGTGTTCAAAGGGGTGCTCAGAAGGTACTTTAAGTGAAAAATCATAGTTTTGAGTTGTTTTTATACAACAAACTATTCTTGCGCGTTTTGGACATAAATAAAAAACCATCATACACCCTTGCATTTGTTTCTCAAAAAGATCTGAGAAATGGCTCTAAAAAAAAATTGAGGATTGTTCCTTATTAGTGTTTAAAATTGTTATTTTAAAGTATCAGTCATTTTAAATAGCTGATATTGTGTCTGGTAATGGAAGCAGATTTCATATTTCAATTTCAAAAGAAAGGACATCAGGCAGGAACTATAATAGAATTTATTTCAATTAGCTGGTTCTGATATATGATCTGCAACATCTGCATGTAGCAGTGCAGAACTTTTTTTTTCTCAGAAGTTTGAATATTTCTTTTTGTCATACAATTTTAGGAGGATCTCAGAAAGATACAGCTTTTATAACAATATTTTTATTATTATATTTTTAGGAGTGTCAAATATGGTGAATAATGGATCATACACAGCTGCCTTTCCTCTCCATGATGTAAGTCAATCATAGTATCAATACATTATATAAGTTAAAAAAATGAAGACAGAAATGTGGACTAACACATTACACTAGCTTCTATATGCAATGACTGTCAAATATTAACTTATTACAGTTTTTATGGGATGTATAATGGTATACCGTTGTCTTTCCGGTCGTCGTCAACTTGTAGCTCAACAACTCAAAAACAACTTGTATGAAACTTTGAGGAATTGTTTATATTTATTTATGAGAGCTTCAGGTTTTTTTTTATCAATTTTATATAATGTTATAATTTTTATGTTTAAGAGTTTGGTGTTTTATTCATTAAAAAAGTGTGATTTTCAAGTTTTTGAACAATAACTCAAAAACAGTTTCACCAATTTGTAAGAAACTTTTGTCAATTGTTTATAAGTATTGACTGGAGCTCCCTTTTGATTTTTATAAATTTTAGGTTTTAAGTTTTAAAGTTGAGGGTTTATTTTTCATTAAAAAAAGGGGGATTTTTCAAGTTTTGAACAATAACTTATTATCTTTTTAAGTTATATGGGATTTTATTCATACAGAGTGGTGAATTTCAAGTTTACGGACAAAATATTTAAAGTGCTTTAAACTTTAAAAGAATTGAGACTTGTTCATCAGTGTTAATATTTCTGCTCAAAGTAGTGTTTAATTTATTTAGAAATCCACAATCAGAAGAAATTTGATGAAACAGTATGTCTTAGATCCTGTTTGTTCCATTGTAATATAATCTGACTTGTACTTGAATCAAATGGGAAAATAAGTTTTAGTTGTGAGACAGTAAAAGTTAATTATTTGAATTAAAATGTATCTAAAGGAAATAGGTGTGAAAATACTGTCATGTGTTAACCATCCCATTTTCTCAAATTACTATAATTATATCTGACAGAATTCTTATTTTTCCATCCATCAATTCTACCCATTTAACTATGCTTGTGAAAACAGAATATTGTAGGAACTTTTGTTAAAGAATTCCCATATTTCATAATACATTACCTTATGAAAATTTTGCCTAGCTCAGCACTATATCACAGGTCTACTTGTGTGAATACTAGACAGAAGACATAATTATCACATTATATTTTCATCAAAACTGTCTGATTTCTATTCAAAGTTATCTCTATCATGATGCATTATGCTTGCTTGGCACAGAATAAAATTGTGTTGTGATTTTTTTTTACTACATTGAAACTTTAACCATTGATTATTTGTTTTTCAGGGTAGATACCTCAGTGAACATTCTATCCTGGCCAGTGGTAAAGATAATGATAGACATGTAAGTATATATTTTACTTTAGTCAGGACTTCTCTAGACCAATGGATTATCTGTCATGTGTTATACATGTGCATGTTTTGCCATTTTTATGTCACACAATAATAAATTTTACTTAGTTTAAAAAACAAAAGTCAAAATTATATATTGATTGTACCAATAAGTTTGTATTATTCATTTTAAATGAAGCGACTGCTTAAATCAGTTCTGCTCACATAGTTGAAATACACATGTATCTTGTTTAGTTTGGCTTTTAATCCAGTGATCATTTACAATATAGATATTCATTGCAGCTGCTGTATGAAACATGGGCCAAGCCAGGTGTTTGGTACAAATATCAGCCTCTAGATCATGTCAGGTAAATAGTACATTACAAATTTAAAGTAAAAGGATTATTTAGATTAGTTAGCTACTCAGAAGTAAGATGTTAAAAGGAATAGAATTGCAGCCAAGAATTTGTTCCTAATACCTATTAGTATTTTTTAAAGGAAATAGCATATAACATTGCATTTCCTTATTGGTCCAAGTGCTTTATGTTTTACCCTTGTCTGTCTGTAAGTCCCAATATTGGTTTTCATTCTCTAAACTTTAGTTTGCTCAACCAAATGTTATGAAACTTGTACACAATGTTTTTTACCATAAAACACAGATCAAGTTGTAATTTTGATGACATCAATTTAATTGTTCTAGAGTTATGCTCCTTTACCACAAATTGAAAAATTGCAGAATTATTTGTTTCCATTCTTTAACTTTGATTTGCCTCAACTAAATGTTATGAAACATATATACACAATGCATTACCTCAAAACGGAGTTCAAGTACACATTTGGGTAGCATCACTTGTACCATTCTTGAGTTTTGTCCCTTCATAGTGTTATATGCAAGTTAAGACATCATCTGTGTCCCATGGACATATTCCTCATTTTTGTTTGTAATAAGTATCTGTATATGTATTTCAGGACGTATTTTGGAGAGAAGATAGCTATATATTTTGCCTGGCTGGGATATTACACATCAGCCTTGTTTCCCGCAGCAGCTTTAGGATTAGCAGTGTTTATTTTTGGCCTTGCTACATTTATGGATGACAAACCAAGGTATAATCAAACAGAAAAATATAAGTTTTTTGTCAATTTAAAGCAACAACAAAAACCACACAAAGAAATATTATATAGATGAAAACAACTCTGTATTGAAAAGGCTATGAGTAATGTGATGTTAATAAGCTTAAGGAATGCCTTTTAATCACAGCACAAAAAATATCTGTGTATTGCTTGTGACAATTTAACACAATTGGGGTTTAGATTATTTTATAGCACCTGAATAAGTGTCATATTAAAGATTTAAACAATGGGATATCTGATAAAATGAAAATATTGCTTTTATTGATATATATGTATATATAGATACATGTACAGAATATCCTTAGCCATCTATGGTCAAATTTGTCAAAAGATAATCTATGATCCTTTGAATGTAACTGGTTGAACATACTGTGTTCTTTATTTTTTGCAATTACTGCAGTTCATTTTCATTTTCTTTGTTAACATCTAAAAATAATGCCAATAAATGAAAATATAAATGCATTTCTTCTATATAGTAATGACATCTGTGATCCCAATGGAGCAGGAAACTTTACAATGTGTCCTCTGTGTGATGGTCGGTGTACGTACTGGAAGCTTGAGAGTAGCTGTAGATACTCCAGAGCTACATACCTGTTTGATAACTATGGCACCATGATATTTGCTGTAGTTATGGCTTTATGGGGTAAGTTTGTAGCTAAATAACTTTTGATTAAATGGGTTATTGGCTTTGTTTATAGAGGGGTGTAAAGAGGGGTATCTGCACAGAAGAACGCAAAATAAAATTGCCATTTCACGGTGACCGAACATAAGATAAAGAATATTTTTTGTCTGTTCAACTAAATATTCACATATTATAGTCACCATTAAGACTAAGTAGAATATCTTAGTTAAATCATTGTTATTCATTACATTTCATGTACATTTTGTGTGTATGATGTATTATCATTGTATATGATTACAGCATCATTCTTCCAAGAGTTCTGGAAGAGGAAGCAGCATGAGTTAGAGTATGACTGGGATTGTGCAGACTTTGAGTCAGAAGAGGTCAGTGATCAAATAAAATGGCATATTCTTACAGTAAAATCACATCTGAAGTGATATGTGTGGTGTCATTGTCATGAGTTTTTGGAAGATTGACTATCAAAGCAACTCATGTTGAATTTTCTCTTTGTCTATTGAAAAAGATAAGATGTGCATATCTGTTAGAAGAATAGATTTTTAAAGAACAGTAAAATTCTGTGACGGTCATTGATAATAGAACCTTGAGTCCAAGTCAAAATCACATGATTAACAGACAATGAAAAAATGCTTGAACTTGTTCATTTGTTAAATATTAAAAATTTAATATCACAAAAAAACATTGCTGTTCAAATTTCCTTTCTTTTAGATAGTGTTTGTAGTGCCTACTGTAGAATTACTGTATTATATATAATAGTAAAGATATTCAGATTTTCGATGACTAGATACATATACATTGTACAATACATGCAGTAGGTTTATGAAACATCAGATAAGACATTGAACTTTAAATTTTAAGTAAGTTCTTTAACTGTATATATGCATATCTCAAATGAAAATATATCAAGATTCTGTCAAAATATGTGTAATACTTGTGTAATATTTAGCTTTGTATATATAATTACAGGAAACTCTGAGACCAGAGTTTGAAGCTGCTATAAGCAACAGAAGAACACATCCAGTCACAAAGGTATGAAAATCTATCAGTGTTATGTGTTTTTCTAGTCTAATGAACTGGTTTTGATTGTGTTACCTTATCATCTTAAACTGCACATCAGTCTGTTATTAAAAAGCAAAACATGAATCATGTAAAGCACTCAACACATGTTTCCTGATTTACTTAGTAAGATGTGAAAACAACACTTAAAATTCATGTGGTCATAGCACTATCTGGATTTGCTTTCAGAGGTAGTATGCTCATTATTGTGTAAATGTAACATACTTTTTTACTGTACAAAAATGGAAATTGAATTTATTTATTGTTATATTAGGAATTAAATTTTAAAATATTTAAAATTATTGGCAATTTTATTTTGATTATACATACCCCCTCTGTATTGCAGTCAACTGCTAGTATTCTGTTGTTATTTATGTATTATTGCCATTTTGTTTATTTTCTTTGGTTACATCTTCTGACATCAGACTCGAACTTCTCTTGAACTGAATTTTAATGTGCGTATTGTTATGCGTTTACTTTTCTACATTGGATAGAGGTATAGGGGGAGGGTTGAGATCTCACAAACATGTTTAACCCCGCCGCATTTTTGCGCCTGTCCCAAGTCAGGAGCCTCTGGCCTTTGTTAGTCTTGTATTATTTTAATTTTAGTTTCTTGTGTACAATTTGGAAATTAGTATGGCGTTCATTATCACTGGACTAGTATATATTTGTTTAGGGGCCAACTGAAGGACCCCTCCAGGTGCGGGAATTTCTCGCTACATCGCAGACCTGTTGGTGACCTTCTGCTGTTGTTTTTTATTTGGTCGGGTTGTTGTCTCTTTGACACATTCCCCATTTCCATTCTCAATTTTATTTACATCTGTTCGTCCAACCATCCTAACACAAATTGTCATCACACTTTTCCTAGAACTACCCATAAGAATGACTTTATATTTGGTCTTAACCTTGACAGTGATGAGTTGTAACATATGAGAACTTATGGATTTGTCAGACATTAATGCCTGTTTAGGGATACTTTAAACACCATTGGGTGTATGCTTATTACCCCAATGGGCACATCACCTTGCTATTGTTTTTTAAAACAATTATTTACTATACCAACCTATTCTAAACAAAAATCATGATTCATATTTATATAAGTGTCAGATAATGAACAGATATATCATGTTATGGAGGGGTTTTTGCAAAAATACCAGTTAAGGGACTGCGAATTAATATGCTTTAGCTCACTTTTGTTATATAATGTCATATCCAAAAAATTTTGGTGGGAAGATGCTAGGGAGGGTAAAAAAGGAATATCCAAAAATGGCAAATACCATGGTATTTGAGGCGTATTCACCGGCGGTGGTGAAAAACAGGCAAATTCGTATGAAATGAGAAAAATGTTGGAATAAGCTGGCATTTTTATATACGATGTAATTAAGTACAAAAGCTGTTGTGAAAATAAATTTAAACATATACCATGATTTATTTTTCAGAGAGAAGAGCCTTTTGTTCCTTCGTACAGTAAATGTATCAGATATGGGACCACTCTTGGTATTATAGTGTTCTTTGTAAGTAATTTAGTAAAATGGTTACGTAATTTTTTTTTTTAAATTAAGTTTGTCCATAAAAATATTCTTGCTTATTTAATGTGTAGGAGGCAGTAATTATAAGTTTAAGTATTCGTAATACTGAATAATAAATTATCTCTTGATGTAATATCACACTTCAACATTTTTGAGAGTTTGAAGGAAAATGTATTTCTATAAGGTTTTATTTTTGACGTACAGTGAAACCTGTCCAAACCGAACACCCACAGGACTTTGCGTTTTGTTCAGTTTTCACAGGTGTTCGGATTGTAGAGGTAAACGGAAGTCGACACCAAAATAATTTTGGCATTTACTGACAAGGGATAATAGGTGACACAACAGACGACAGTTTATTTTTTGGGGTTGATTTAGATGTAAATGTAAAAATAAAAGAAGATGAAGATATACGTTTTGCTACATTTTTTTTTCATAAATCAAAGCCACTCCGCCAATCACGCTCGTCGTTGGGAGATGTCCCACGTGGAGTGATTTTGCTTTTTAAATTATTTTCTCATCCGTCAATTCACTAACCAATTCAGATTCACAGTCACTGTCAAATGACGATTCCGTAGTTGAATCGGGAATGTCAATGAACACACGAGTTCTGGCACTAAACTGGTCACCCGCTGATTGATACTTCGGCACACGATAATAGTGAAACAACAGCAGGGGTCCAGTTTATTCTCGAACTTTATCGTTGCTAAATAGCTAACGGAAGTCTTCGGGAGCATTCGAATCAAATATATAGGGCCTCTAGTGGGAATCCATCAATCGAAATTCATTGACCTTGTTGTGTTGCACGACTTCTTAATCCAGTGAAAGGTTTTAAACTATTTTCTAATTAAACAGTCAAGCTATAGAATGCAGTTACGATTTTTGGCCGTAATTATTTGAGTAAGGTGCATTTAATTGATCTGATGGAAAGTTCCTTTCTTGTCATTATCGGCGATGGGGTAAAAAAACCAAAAAATCACTTTATGCATGGACACAGACATGCTAATTAGTTTGTTATAACAACTCACAAGTTCATTAAACCTCAAATACCCTCATTAATAATATTTTATTGTTTTGATTGGTATTGATCGGTTTTGACATGTAATTGTATATAAAAATTTACTAACGAGTCTTCAAAAAGCGTTCAGAATTCCGTGTTGACAGGGTTCAGGTTTTTCAGGTTATATTAACGTTAAATGATAGGGAAATTTTGTGGGACTTTGAAAATTGTTCGGTTTAAACTAAAATTCGGTTTTATCAGGGTTCGGTTTACCCAGGTTTCAATGTATCATGGTTAGAGTTATGACCAATATTCTTTGTCATTACCTGACATGGCACTATTTTATATAATATATTTATTTGATTGTAGTTATGTGTTGTTTTGGCAGCAGTATTTGGTGTTATTCTCTACCGTGTAGTGATCTCAGGAGTTCTTTACGCCAGCACAGATGGCGTCATCAAATCAAGGGCAACAATTATAGCATCAGTAACAGCAGCATGTATTAATTTTGTCATCATCTTAATACTTAATTTTGTAAGTATCCAAATAAGTATGTTAAATAAGGAAATAAGATTAGCCATTATTGAAAGAAGCAATATTGAAAAAACTTATTCATTTGTCTTAAGAAAAGTAGTTCTAAAGACCCATTTCATACATTGATGACATTTCTATTGCTGTATAGGTCGAAATTTTCTTGCAGGTGTTATTTTAGTGTATTTGATTAAGAGTTGTATCATTGACACTCATACAACATCTTCTTATATCTATTAGCATTTACAATATTGAAAGATATACCTTGCCAAAAAATTTTGAACAAATAAGCAGCATTGAGGAAAAATGGAAAATTATTGCTGATAAAAAATTCATCTCCTGTACAAAATAATTTTTATTCAGTCTGCAGTATCTCCCTGGTATTGTTTTGTTGGAACTGGTACATAATATTAGATGGAAAGTAAATTTTCAATTAGAAATATATTGGTATTAGTTGGCATGTCTTATTATATATGATATTAATGGACCATTGACAACTTAGAATAGTGTTTTACTTAGATGTTCTGATTTAATTTACAATGTTATATTATTTCCAGGTATATGGAAGAATAGCTTTATTCCTTACTAATTTAGGTAAGTAAATCTGTTTATTTTGCAGGGAAAGATCTAGGGTTAAGAAAAGGGGATTATAATTGTCCTCAATGCTAAAAATACTGCAGGACATATTTTTCGATAGCAATTATTAAATTATTTTTAAGATTGCCTAAGTTTGCACTTTCATTTTATAAAGAATATAACATTTCTAGTGGTTTTGTGTTGAAACTGTTAGGTTATGAATCTGTCTTGTAAACACATTTTCTTACTGTCAATGTTTTATTTTTAGAGCAACATCGTACACAGACAGAATGGGAAGATGCCTTTACATTTAAAATGTTCCTCTTCCAGTTTGTCAATTACTACTCAACTGTTGTTTATATTGCCTTCTTTAAGGGGAAGTAAGTAGCATGGATTATTATTTTCTATGTCTTGGATGATCTGTAAATATCATTGGTGAATTAAGATATAAAAATGTTCTCTAAATTTTAGTAGCAAAGTAAAAGAGAGACTAAATATAACAAAGGAATTTATAAACTCATTAGGCAAAGCCATGGCAAAAAACAATCAAAATACAAATCACAGTATACTAAAACAAAGACTGAGCAACACAAACTCTATCTAAAACCAGTGGTGATTCTAGATGCTCTGAAAGGGCTTACAAATCCTGCTCCAAATGTAAGGGTTTACTTTTGTTTTGAAAGTCTTGTAGTTATAAAATTTTTACCAAAGATACATTGGTATAAATGAGCGTTTTGTACTCATTACATTTCAATCATCATCATTTGTGTTGGTTGTACTATTTCTTTTCATAGAAATTCAAACATAACAATGCCAACTTAA
Organism: Mytilus trossulus; assembly: GCF_036588685.1. NCBI lineage: Eukaryota > Metazoa > Mollusca > Bivalvia > Mytilida > Mytilidae > Mytilus > Mytilus trossulus. The sequence continues at coordinate 56,143,146 of NC_086382.1, forward strand.
AGCAGTTTATCATTAGTATAATTAGTTTACTTGTCCTCCTGATGGTTAATAGCCCATTTATTGATTTGTATGTAACATTGTCCTTATTACTACAGGTTTGTAGGACGACCTGGAGATTATAACTACAGTTTGTTGGACAAAAGACAAGAGGAGGTGTGTATAAAACATTATGTACATTGTGATGGAAGTCACCTGACCTTTAACTCTTGAATAATGTTTAGTATTTTGGCATAGATCAGTTTCTCAATTACTATGAGAAATTGGTCAACTGTGTTTGTTCTATGGTGTGATTGTTAGGTTTACATGTCAACCTGATCTGACCTTGACCACTTTGTGGGAAAATTATCATTTTTAATTTCAATGTTACTGTGTAATTCTTAAAAAAAATCTCATATGTAGACTTTAAAAAATGGCTATTTACAATTTTCTATAAATTCATTTGTAGTTTGGAGAGAAAGTGATAAAATCAACATTTTGATGTAGTATGAAATGATTCTAACCATATTAGTTTTACTTTCAAAATACCTTCAAATAAAAATTATAAAAGGATTTGTATACATTGTTCAGCTGTTAATGTTAATTTATATTATGATAGTGTGATCCTGCTGGTTGTCTGATAGAAGTCTGTATACAGCTTGGTATTATCATGGTTGGAAAGCAAGCTCTCAATAATTTCAAAGAAATTCTTTTACCGTAAGTATCATCTAACATAATTAATAATTATAGAAATAGGAATGTATTTGTTAACATTATGTTTCATGCCAAGAATTCTTATAGAAATTTTTGTTTTCACTATATTTCATTTGAAGATATCTTGAAATCATAATAGTTGAGCATGCAATTCTCAAAAAAAATATTTTTTGAAAGGGATTCTATGAAAATTTCTGTATGAAAAGAATAACTCTTTTCTTGAAAGGGATCTGACAATTTTTTAATTATGTTAACCAAGAGTCTTTGAATTATTTCAGAAAAATAATGGTGTGGTTTAAATCAAGAAAAGCTAAGAATGAGGAGAAGAAAGAAGACATTGTATATTCCAGATGGGAGCAGGATTATAATTTAGCTGATCAACCAAAGATGGGATTATTTGATGAATATTTAGAAATGGGTTATTATGAATTTTTTATTGACAGATAATGTTTTTAAGATTTGGTGTAAAAAATATCAGATGATTGCAGAACAGTTGTCTGAATATCCTACAGGTATCAGAAATACTCTCCTGCAGTTTTAAGTTCAAGATTTATTAAAAAAAGAATGACATCCTAAATAACCTAATTTTCTGCATCATGAAATATTTCAAATTTTTGAGAAGTATTACGCTTATTAAGAATCAAGAAGTTGAAACATTATAATGATTTTTTTTTATAAATTATCCCTCTTGATATTTTCAAACCTTAATTCTCTGTGGTCCTCTTAAATTACACTTTTGATTTAAAGCCAGGCAAATATTAAGCAAAGATGTGTAATTTTTCTTAGTGATAATTTAGTTTATTTATGCTGACAATAAAATAGATGAAGAACTGATAATTCAATAAAAAGCAACTCTTTATTTTTTGTGTTTATAGTACAAAAGGCAAAAAAATATTGTGTCAATGAATTGATTTCCTTTGAGAATGTGATACTGTAAACCAACTTATTTTCGCGGATACTTTATTTCGCGTATTACCCTTTCTTGACAACTTCGCGGCTATTTAAATTTATGATTTTCTGATTTACTTGATGAAGTTTAATAATGAAAGATCCAAAGTTTACATATTCGCGACGATTTATATTCGCGTTATTTTTCTACTCGCGAAAGTTGCAAAAATAAATCGCTCGCGAAAATAAGTTGGTTTACAGTAGTTGAATCTCATTTCTTCAAAAGTAAACATCAATTTATTTATTTTTCAGTGATCCAGTATGGATTTGTGACCATATTTGTAGCAGCCTTCCCATTGGCTCCATTATTTGCCTTACTTAATAATATAATAGAAATCAGGTTGGATGCCTACAAGTTTGTTACTCAGTGGAAGAGACCAATGGCAGCCAGAGCTCAGGATATTGGTGAGTTATATCCTATTGTATAAGATCCCACACATTATTCCAAGGTCCATTCAACTACAGGTATCAACTTATGCCAAACATGAGTTATATTCGTTTATTACTGTCACATAAGACACATAATTATTTAAGTAGCATACTCTTAAATGAAAACAATTAAGAGTAAATACAACATCACTGTAGGAAACATAAGGGAACAATTTTAGCTCAGCTAAGGGTAAAACCAGATAGGATTACTATTTTTTAAACAACATAGGTATTTAGCAATTTAACAAATTGAATGTCATACAGGAAATCTCTGAGGTCAAGATGGGATGGATATCTTGAGTAGTAAGGATTGACATGATCATATATAACACCTGTTATGATTGAATATAGCTTTCCCACCATTAAAACTTGGGGAGCCCTGGGTTGTGGCAGGGTTCCTCAAGATCAACTCTATGTCCCTAATGTTATTCCGTCAATCCAATCAAATTTGAGTGTAAACATATTCAGAGTAGGGGCCTTGTACTTCGGTAATCTAGAGACCTTACTCTTCAAAATTATTTACCGTTCATATGGAACTCTGGTTAGAATTTGAGTTTCACCTGAACTTGGCCTGTGATGACAGTGTAAGAAACTCACCAATCAACTAGTTCAGCAGGCTGTTATTTGTTACCCTACTTATAAACCCTCTATTTCACTAGCTGATTCATGTAAATACGCTAATTGAAATTAAGGATTTACGAAAAAAAAATTAATATGATAGTATCGATGTATTTGAAAGTATATATTAGGGATACTTTAGAATGATGTTACATTTTGATGTCCAGGGCCCTTTCATTGCTTTCTACCTTACTGTATTGGATTCACTTATAATTTCAGACTGTACAGTAACTTCTAGCATTTTACTTCCTTTGTTAAATAGTGGATAGTTGTCTTATTAACAATTATACCACATCCTTTTGATGTTTCTATATTGCATTGTTATATTATACATGTATCCAAATCTGTAATACAAATGTAATCAATTTTTTTTCACCTGTAGGTATTTGGTTTGGTATCTTGAGAGGTATTTCTGCTGTTGCAGTAATAACAAATGTAAGTAGTTGTTTATTTTATATTGTATACAACAGCCTCAGAGTTCTTGTTTGCTCAAGTTGTGGAAGGTCATGAGTTTTAACTCCAGCTGGGTCAAACCAAAGATTTTTGAAATTGGTATTTACTGCTTCTTTGCTAAGCTCACAGCAATTAGTAGATGAAGCAAAAACTAATTCACTCAAAATTAAAATGATGTATTAGTGTAGGAGGACATGTCTACTTGAAGAGTGTAATCTTGTGAACTAGCAAGTTAAAAATATGGCTCAGTGTTTCAGTCAAGGACACAACAGGGTTAATATTCATATTACATTAACACATTTTTGTTCTAAATATGCATAGGCTGGACATCAAACAACAACCCATAATCATCTTATATCTTCCTCAAATGCTATGTTCACAAATCACATCTTGTTTATTATTTCTATGTCAAACCAAATACTCATAAAATATAGGATGCATAGAGAAGAATAAAAGAAATTTGTAAGTAACTTTTGTTAAAAATTAAAGAAATAAAGGAAATGATTTGACATTTTACAGGCAGCCATCATAGCTTTCACTGCAGAATTTATTCCAAAGATGGTCTACCGTTATGCACACAGTGAAAATGAATCATTAGAGGGATATATGAACTATTCTTTGTCTGTGTTCAATGTTGCTGATTTCCAGAAAAAGAGTATACCAAGTGAAATTCCTCCAGAGTTAGGAAACGTGACACAATGCAGGTATAGTATTATATCTCCTTTTGTCAATATAATTAGTGTAACTAATTCATAGTTTGAACTCTAGTCTTACATATCGAGGGTCTTAATTTGGATCCTAAGCCCTGTCAATCGAAAGTCTTTAAAATGGTAATTTGGCACTTTTCTTCAAAGAACATGGCACCTAGGACCAAATAGCATTTCTTTATTTAAAACTTTTACAAATTGAAAATTCTTTTACTTTCTTTATATGGGAACCCTAGTGGCCAAGTGGTCTAAGTAGATCAACTACTGTATGACTAGCCTGTCAACACTAGCAGCTGCATTTAACTCCCATCTTAATTGACTAGTATTATTAAAAAATAAGATGTGATAGGATTGCCATTGATACCACTATCCACCAAAGTTGGTTATAAAAGGCCCTGACATGAAAAATTTGAAACCATTCAATTCAGAAAACTAAAAGCCTACATTTGACAGAAATGAATCAATGATAATCACTGAACTACAGCTTCCTGACTTTAGACAGGCACATTAAGAATGGGGTGGGGTTAAACACATATGTAAGCACTCAATCATGCATTGCACCAACAAACCATATCAGTCAAACATTAATTGTATTTTTAGGTTCCGTGGATTTTATGAACCTGCTGGACCACATGAATACCAGTTTACCATGGCCTACTGGGAAGTTTTGGCAGCTAGATTGGCTTTTATTGTTGTGTTTGAGGTAGGTTTATTATGGAAACAATTGAAGTTTCTTGGTTTTTTTTGTATAAAAGAGAAAGGGATACAAGGCAATAACTTGCAATCAAAGTTAACACATCTGAGACTAGGGGATCTTCTGATGAGCTGCATTTAATCCTTCAATGCCAAAATAATTCTGTTGTTGCAAACTCATTTAGGCATATTCAGAATTAGAACAAATTAGTAATTTATCAATATTTAGTATGTGTGAGGTCCTGAACAGAGGAGGGATCAAGGACAGTAAGATGGTCAATTATGATAAAGTGCATATATAATGCTGTTGTGAAAATTCTGGAAATTATTAAAGTATAGAAATTTATTTCCATCATGCAAAGCTCAATCTTACCTGGCTCAAGCCAAACTTTTTGTCCTATTTAGAACTGTTCAATTGATGGATACATTTTAGATTGTTAAATATTTTTGCCTTGAACATCAAAGAAGAGACCATAATATGGTTCAGCAAAATAATTGGTGCCATTTATGTTATAATTCTGATGATGTTATTTTTCCTTCAGAATTTGGTGGTGTTTTTGACATGGCTGGTTATGTACCTTGTACCAGATATACCATATAAGGTTAAAATGCAGATGTTGAGAGAGAACTTCCTGTCCAAAGAAGCTCTGTATCGTGCTGAGTCCATCAAGTTGAGCCCAATGAGAGGTGGAGGAGGGACTGATAATGATACAAATGTTACAGATAGAACCATTTTCTAATGAATTCTGTGAATTTACATCAGTTAACTGAATTATATAGTCTTTCTTTTAGGGTACAAAAACCATTGCAATTTTATATTCATTAGAGATCTTTGGTAATTTAGCGTCTTCCTAAAATGATTGAAACAAACCAAAATTGAATTTTTGATAATGTATTAAGCATTTGCATAATTTTCTATGGGTTATATATAAAAAGCTAACCTCTAAATTAACTAACTTTATTTTGCAATTGTCTTGAAATCTCGAAAGAAATTGTGATAGCTGTTTTACATTGACAAGCTGCTGTAGATAAAATACTTTTGAGCATTGAAATATTTGCCACTGGACATTATTCATTTAAAAAAAATTCAATCAATGAAACATTAGTAAATCGTGCATTAAAAGGATTGTAGTTTAGTAGATAAAACATGCTTAATAAATAGTGCTAAATTATAATTTCTTATAATGATCATGGAGAAATACTATGCCAGAAAATAAACAGGGTCAAAATATAGTCCCCCTTATCTTTAGATTAACTATATTTGTTTTAAATACATACATTGTTCTATGAAAAAAAACCAAAAACATGTTGATACTTTTAATGACAATTTAAAATGTTTGTTAATCAGCGAGAAAACATTGTGCTGATTGTTTTACTTTTTTTTTGAGAGAGAAAAATATTTGTCAATGACGAACCATGTGTTTTTCTATTTTGGAATCAAATCGCTGAATTATTTATTTTATGTGACAAAATCAAGAAAAATTCAAGAAAGGGAATCATAAATTTAAATCTTCCTTTTTTTATTATTAAGTAGAAAATTTGTTTTGAAAATTAAAAATAAAAATTTTATATTATCAGAATAAGTATATAAATGATTAATATAGGAGTTTGTTTCTTAATATATTCATTTACCATTTTGTGCCATCTTTTTCTATAAAGCTCAACATCTCATATTACTTCCATCTTCATTTATTTATTATTTTATACTGGAAAAGCAGGGAAATTGGCAAAGTTTTTTTTTCATTTTTCATGACAAAGATATTTTCATGAAATGAAATCTTGTAAACATCTATGATATTAGAGATCATGAAAATAACATTTGAAAATTCAAACATTTGACACTAGTTCCTTTGAAATGACATGTTTTGTAATAATTATTTTTGTATGTACATGTTAGTTTATAAGATTTTCAGTAGTTAGATGTATATACTTGTATAGTAGAACTTTTTTTATAATGATGTGATTGTCTATTCTTGTCAATTATGAATGTGTTTTTTTCCTAATTTTTGTTTCTCCACTTAGTAAAACGGGTAATTTTTAAAATTTGAATTGTTTAAATATTTCAACACAGATGGAAAGACACTTTCAAAATATGTTTTTATACCTGTTTTATAATATTTAAATACAGTGGTAGTATAACAGGAAAAAAATTTGTTTATAAGAATATTCTACATCTTAAAATGTTAATAGTGCTTTGAAAAAATATCATAGTTTACTATGATGGTGCATAATGTATGTTTAGTTATAAGGTTGTACGCCATATCTTTATGTACATACTGTCATGTTCTAGTCTTATCTATTTAATGTAACCATTTGTGCAAAATACATTACAAATATATGTCTTGTGTAATTGTGTAATGTCAAGCATGTCCAGTGTTTATTTGTTATTGTTGAAAAAAATTTATACATTTATTTCAGTACACCTAAATTTCTGTTCACAACAAAATTAATATTTTTTTGTATTCATTCACATTTCAAATTGTTTTATGGAATCTTCTAAAATTCAAAGTTCAGCTCTTTGTTTGATATGAAGTTATTTTCTTTTAATGAAATTAATGTCCTACTGTGACCTTCACCTGTTTATTTACACTATATGGGATAAAGTCTTACATATATATACATAAACATCATTTTTGGTAAAATTTTAATCATTAGACTATAAAGTGGAATATAACTTAGTATAGATATTTGTACACATATTTATTAGGTGCACTTTGGGATTAACTGGTTGCACATGTATATGACATACTGTACACATTATATCTACTTTATTATACAACAGCTTTTTAAAATATTTTCACAACATTTGGTCAACAGTATTTATCCATCGTCCCAGGGAGACTTGTCCATCCATTGTATTTGTTAGGGTATAGAGGACACCTTAGGGTATACGATGATTTCTTTTTATACATTAATTGTTCAATGAAAACTCTCTTACATTTCCTGATTTTGTACTTATCATTGATGATGGTATTGGTGTCATTGGTAACACAGCTAGTTTTTAGAATGATTAATTCAGTATATTTGTAGAGACTTGATTGAAGTAGATTTAGTCTAAATACTTATTCTATGCCTTCACTTTTATAAAACCATATGATCTGACAAAATTAATTTTTGAACCATTCTTTTCATGGTGCAGCTACAAATATTTGTACTCTCAGCGAGAAAAAAAAGGATTGGATTGTTAGGAATGACTTTACAAAACTATTTGTGAACATAAATTGGATGGCATTGATACATTTTTTTGTAGTTATTATATTTAATTAGGTTTTTTAAGTACTAAGAAGCTTTAGGCATTCAGTTGAGCAAAATAAACTGGATATTAGTGTTTTTTTTAAGATGCAGTTATGTGCAATTATTCTGGTTGTTGATTATTTATTACACTTTTCATACTTTATGTTCTATGTTTTATCTGTTATATTTTTCTCTTTCATGTTTGAAATATAAGTCCAACAGTATGATCAAAAGAGAAAGTGTATTTTTAACAGACTTAAGACTTGCAGATATAGTTATAGAACTTATAAAACATCAATATAGAATTACTTATGCTTTATCATAGCTTTAGTTCTTAAACAATTCTGCTAGTTTCAGAGCTAATTTCCTTATGTTTGTAGAGTAAAACTTTTGTTGGCTTGGTTGCTTTGTTTCATAGCTTAAACAATTCTACAAACATAGCAAGCAAGCTAACCAAAGCCTTACTCTACATAAAGTAGGAAATAAGCTCTAATCCGTTAAAGATTATCTTTCATTTATTGGGCCATGAATGATCAAAGTGACCTTGATATATATAATGTGCTATTTTGTTATTTATTTAATCAAATAAAAGTATTTTTCTGAAAAATAGTTTTTCTGTTTTATTTCTTTTCAATCCCTATTTTGAATTTACATATATGTTACTTTTGATCAGCTAAAAAGTAACACTCTAAAAAAAGTTCTGTATCTCTCCTCCAATCCCTTTTGTATATAGTCACTGTACCAAATTTATTGTTATTGCTTGTCTTTGTACATCTCATGTTCTTTCCTGAAATAGCCATAAATTTATAGGTGGTGCTTTTAATCTTTTTTTCACAATTCCATGTATAACTCATTAAGTGAAACATGCCCTTCACTGGGTTAGTTTATTCCAGTTTTGACTGTATCAGTTAGTTCCTTTAAAAAGTGATATCAGATTTACTCATTCTGTTTATGGCATTTATCGCTACGCATTTGACAATTCGTGATACCCCGAAAAAATAAAGAAAAGGACAGCCATATTTTTATGAGTGGTGAGTGACTGACCAACAAGCTGACTATGCAGTTTATGCTTTGCTTAGTAATAAAGGCCATACATTGTCCTATATATAGTTGTTAATTTCTGTATCGTTTGGTGTCTTGTAAAGAGTTGTCCCATTTGGTCATCATGGCACATCTTATTTATAAATGTGCATTTATTCTGTACAGTAATTGAACCTTTGCAGCTTTTCTATAAAAGCATGCAAAGCAAACCTTGGATAAACATGCTTACTATGTTTGCAAACCTCGGACAGGCAGTCTGTTTCAGTCTGTCCACTAAACACTGGAATTTGATAGGACATTAAAATCATTTCAAGGTTGAGCACCTCATTGGTTGCCAATTTGTATTGTCAAATCAAATCCCAATATATACATTAAACAGACTGAAACTCTGCTTACCTATTTTTTGCAAACATAGCAAGCAAATCAACCAAAGCTTTGTTTTGCATGCTATTAAAGAAAAGCTGTAAAACATTGTGTTTAAATGTTTTTGTCAGTGTTTAACATGTTACAACACAAATGAACTTCTTAGGAAGAAAGATAAGAAGTTAGCGATATCCTTTAACTCTACTTTCCGCTATATAGATGACGTTCTTTCACTAAACAATTCAAAATTTGGTGACTATGTGGATCACATCTATCCCATCGAATTGGAGATAAAGGATACTACAGATACAGTTAAGTCGGCTTCATATCTTGACTTACATCTAGAAATTGACAATGAGGGTCGGTTGAAGACAAAACTTTACGACAAAAGAGATGATTTCAGCTTTCCAATTGTGAACTTTCCATTTCTAAGTAGCAACATTCCAGCAGCACCTGCATACAGGGTATATATCTCCCAATTGATACGATATTCCCGTGCTTGCATTTCCTATCATGATTTTCTTGATAGAGGGTTACTGCTCACAAGGAAGCTATTAAACCAAGAGTTCCAAATGGTGAAGTTGAAATCATCCCTTCGTAAATTTTACGGACGCCATCACGAGTTGGTTGACCGTTATGGAATAACCGTTTCACAAATGATATCGGATATGTTCCTTACGTCGTAACTACAATCCCCTTCCCTTTCATGAATTTGACCTACCGAATTAGACTATTTACCGGATTTGTAATCACATAAGCAACCCGACAGGTGCCGCATGTGGAGCAGGATCTGCTTACCCTTCCGGAGCACCTGAGATCACCCCTAGTTTTTGGTGGGGTACGTGTTGTTTATTCTTTAGTTTTCTATGTTGTGTCATGTGTACTATTGTTTTTCTGTTTGTCTTTTTCATTTTTAGCCATGGCGTTGTCAGTTTGTTTTAGATTTACGAGTTTGACTGTCCCTTTGGTATCTTTCGTCCCTCTTTTGAAGTACAACAAATTATGAAATTTGCCATTACTGAGAGAACAGTTTGTATGTAAGGAAATATGAATTATATTTTTCCTGCTGCTGTTATACCTTTGTATTTTAAACTTCAGTTTGAAGGCACACCTCTTGTCAGTTTTCTCTGGTCACAAGGGTTGACTTGAATGTACAAAAGAATTATTTTAGTAAATTAAAATAAAATACACCATTTTTGCACAAATCACATTTTACTTATAGGACAAGCCCTGGATTGGTTTTATCTGTACTGGAGAACTATGACATTAATAACTGTTATAAATAATTGCTTAATGAATTCTGTAAACAATTTATGGTCAGTGGCACAGTGGGATACCTTGTAGATAAAGTTAAGATTATCTACTGATAATATGACAAACACATGTTGAAAGTGATGAGTACATTTATAAGCCAATATGTATGTACATAGGTCAATATTTAAAAGTAACATAACTTCAAATAATATTTTTTGTAGAAAAGATATAATTATATTAAATAATGTTTATTTAAAATTTAACTTCCTAAATATTGATTTTCCAAATTGTATTGATTTTTCACAAACATGTCTCTTTTCAAATACACAAAAACATGTTTAGTTACATTTTATCAATAATTATATAAACAAAGATAAAAAAAATATTTTCTCTTTATTATTTTCCTAATTTTATACTTACACAAATATACAAGAAGAATATTGGAACACATGATCTATCAACACAAGTTGAAAAAAACTGTTAGAAAGCTTGACATATTACAAATAATTTTGTTAAAATATTGTTATAAATATAAATAAATCAAATACTGAAATGATTAATAAAATGCTAATGATTTGATATTTTAATTGATGTAGTTTTTGATTCAAAGTTCATAATGAATTGTATCTTTCTCTGAAAATCAGGCATCTTTCTTTTGTAGTTTCATTTTTCTGAAAATAAAAACAAAAATAACTATATATACACATTTTATATTTCATTAGGGATAAATCATATAAATGTTAAAAATACAGGTATAAGTATTCAAGGTGCATATTTAAGATTCTATGGGAAAAAAGGGGGGTATTTTTACAAAATGGTAAAACATTACGATAAGTATAGTATGCATGTCTGAAGAGTTTTTTTTCAGTCCGGTTCTATTAGTATTTTATCAAAATAATACTCTTAGACAACAGATTTTTTTATGTGTACACCAGCTATCACTGTTTGTTATCCCATCTTTTATATAATGTCTTATATATATAAACATAATGAAGTGTTGAAGTCCGTACATTGACCTATAATCATTTACTTTTTTAAATTGTTACTTGGACGGAGAGTTGTCTCATTGGCACTCATACCACATCTTCATTTATCTATATATTAAGTAAAAAAAGAAGTCATTCTTTATTACTTACATGGGAGTTGACATAATCGGCTTTTTCTTTATTTGCTCTGGCTTCACTGGCGTTGATTCAATGACTCTTTTTGTTTTCTTTTCCCTTTTTCAAGAAATAGAAGCAGCATCAATCAGTCTTTTCAGTTCGTCATCTTGAATGGTGAAGGTAGTCTCGATATTCTTAATTTGTATCTCATCCCCAAAATCATATTGTATACTTCCTGCGGTGTCCTTTTTCAAACAACCTTCAGCAAGAAAATTTGGCAACACAGCATCATGAGTCCAAACTGTGAATAAATATTTGATTTGACAGTTTATAAGTTTTGTGACTTTTATAAGTGCCGATTTTGGTGGCATCCAAAATTTGGGATGTTTTTGTTGCTTTCCCGGTGGTTTAATTGACATTTGACGAGTAGCTTCAAAACTCAATTGTTCGGATTTAATGCTAGCTGTAGCGTACAACCTTTTGACTATTTCAAAGTACACCTCCTCATTAATTGCAGCAGAAATTGGTTGCATTGAACCTGTATCATTGTTGAATTCCACCAATTTTTCAAGACCTTCTGGTGTTTCAAAGATTGCAGATATCTATTTCTCGTGGGAAATCCCTTGAAATTTTGGAAGAAAATCATTTCCACCAATGCATAGTGCTATCACTAGCGTTAAGACATTCTGTCGTCCAAATCGTGCCTCTAGAATCTCCAGGATAGTAGTTATGCAGTACAGTTCAGATTTTTGTTTCTGAATATAAACATAGACTTTGTTTCTGAATGAACCGTCACTTCGTCTCTTCCAGTGAATAGACAATGCAAATAAATGAATGATAAGACTGTCAACATCTGCTGATGTTACGATGCTGACAACATCTGCTGATGTTACGATGCTGACAACTGCTTCATTTTCTTTTAAATTTTCTTTTATATCAGACAACCAATCAACCTGTGCCATTTCTGCTTATCCTTTTCTTTGTTTTATATGGTTTAACGTTTCATGTCTTATGAAGCCTGATTTTGAAAAGTATGCTCGTACAGGAGTTGTGTGTAACTTGTATGGACAGGAACATTCATCAATCTTGTGTTTAGTACACGTTTCTAGGAATAATTCACCATCTATATCCAAAACAACATCTTTTGTAATGTTCATGTTCTTAACATTTCGGGCAAGATAGTTACTTATTAGCCTTTTTCCAAGATCTGTTTGTATAACAGCTGACTTTGATAGCTTATGCTCAGATAACATTTCTGATCCAATCTTTAGATGTGAAATGGTTGAAGATGATATGGTTTGTCTTTTTTGTCTAGTTGCTGCCTTGAAGTCGTCAGGAGTAAAGCTGTACTTTTCTTCACATATAACTATTCTCTGCAAGTTTGGGAAATTGTTGGCGTTCAAAAAACGTTTCACTATTCCATTCTCAACATGAGATAAATATTCATCACCTGATGTTGCAGTTGTCTTAAATTTTACTCCTGCAAATTCTACAGTTGCATATTTGATGTTTTGTTGTATTTTGGCTGGTATTTCTGTAACATTCAGTAAAATAATGTCATTACTTGCAATGTATTCCTCTAATTTGTGCGGTTCAATACATGGTATGCATAATGACAATACTTTTTGCAGTGCTCCTTTGATACTTGGAGATTTCTGAATGGTAGATTTTGAACAGTCTGGATTTACTATAGCCTGGCATGTATTCATCTCAGAACTGATGCAGTCAGCTATTGTTTTTTGTCTCTTAACAAATGCTGTTCTTTTTACTTCCTTCTTCTGAGCTTCTGATAATATTTTTGTCTTTATATTTTCTCTTCTGATAGTGACTCCTTTTGATGTTTTCAATCTTTGAAGAAGAGATGCTGGTCCCTTGACTGTTGTCAAATCAGGAAGATCATCTGTAGATAAATTGAACAATTTTAGTTGACAGGCATACTTCTTGACCATGTACTTTCCAGCACTATATGACTCCTTGTCTAAAATAGCATCAGATAAAATTCGCTTTGTTTGTCCATAGACATTCTTAGGAATTGAATCTTTTTCTAAACTCAGTGCTCCAACTCTTAATAATAGTTTAGCAACAGGTACAATGAATTTCAGGTCTTTTTCCGTGATATTGAAGTTGAGCTGTTTTTGTTCGTCAGATGAAGAAGCAAAAGAAATGTCCTCCTCTTCTTCATTAATGGCTGTTGTGTTTAATTGAGATGTATTCAAACCTCTTCTTGCGGACTGCACATCGGTAAAATGATCTACCATAGCCATTCTTGGTATGACTGAATCTATAGTTGATCTTGGTCTGAAACCCTTGCTTGCATCCTGATGGTCCATTTCTCTTGGTGTATCTAAGGCGAAGTTGACATCACTGTCCTTGTGTGGTGTTGAAAACAAGGATTGCTTCATATTTTGGTGAAACGTTCCAGCTGTGTAGTGAACATGGAGTAAATCAGTACAAAAAGAGGCATATGATGTGGCACCATTTAAGAACGAAAATGGCAATGACGATTTTACACATCCAAGATGAAGGTTGTAACCACTGGATCCTCCCATTCGCTCTGCAATGCTAATTCCAAAAACTTCTTCACAATGCTGCATTAAATCATCATGCAAAGCAAATGTGGCATTATTTTCCCGCCCCTTTGCCATAAAAGAGCTGAGACGGTCATACCATTGCGCTCGTAGGTTATTCAGGTCAGTTGATTTGATGTCTTGTATTAAGTTGTTGGCTTCTTGCTTTGTTAATGTTGACACAAATTTCAGGAAAAATGATAGATGTATTGCAAGTGCCAGTCGTTTTATATATCGTGCTGCTGTTTCAATATTTGATGATAATAAATCTACTCAGTCAGCTTCTTTATCTGTATCTTTCATGTATTTCATGAGGTGAAGTATTCCTGCATCTTTGTATCCAGAGAACAAATTAGTGATTTTGGACTTTTTTAGATGGAGTACTGGGAACTCTGGAAAGAATTGTCGAAACACTGGATCTTTATTCAGTAGAGTCAGTAGTTTCTTTGCAATTTTGTGGTCAGGTGCAAAAAGAATTCTGCCTTTGAAGAAAGTTCCTGGATATCGCCCAAGTTTCAACAAAATATCAAGAAGGATTTCTTTCAGGTGGGCTATATCGTCATCTCTTCCTTGTGCTGGCGTAGGATGCTTGCAAAGTAGAGGTGGGACCTTAAATTTTTGAAATTTTAGGCTTACTTCATCCAGTTCATAAAGTTTCAAGTTTGTTTCATCTGAAAGTGCTAATATGTTATTTTGATCTACTGGTTTCTTTTCAACTGACAGTGATTGGGCTGTTTCCATTTCAGTAACTTTCATTGGTGTTTGAGGTATGGTTGAGATTGTGGAAATATCAGGTTCCTCAAATGAAATGTCTAACGGTTTGATGCCATCCATAAATTCATCTTCAGGTAAAAGTTCAGCCAAATATTCATCTTCTGCCAAATATGCATCCTTTTCATTGTCTGACGCATAGCTATCTGAAAGTGTTGGCAAAAAATCATCCTCCTCCTGTTCTAAATGGTCTTGTAAAAGAACAGACATCATTGATATATCTAAATCATTCATTGACTTTTCCATAGCATTATCTTCATTTTCACTTTCATTTTCACAGGCAAATTGTTCTTCATGCAGGAAAATTGCCTGCAATGATTTGTTTAAATCATCAATAGTTATGTCACTAGATTATTTGTCAGCAATCTGAAAGCTCATGTCCATGTATTGTGAATTCCAGTGGCACTTCTACATACCATTCTTTAAGTAAATCAAATTGTCGCCAGTTCAAAGGCCTGTCAATGTATCCTGCAATACCTCTAAAACAATGTTCACAATAGATTATATCATTACAATCAATTGTGTCAGGGGTAAAGATGTCTGTATAACTCTCTTCAAGTTCTCTAGATACATAAAGTACTTTGTCTCCTAATTTTTTGGAAAAGTAATCATCACGTATGTGAAATTTATGTACTGCGCTGATTGAGCAATTCTTTCAATTGTATGTTGAAAGTATATTTTCCTCGATAAATATAATTTCTGGAACAACTCCTCCATGTTTTTTATGCATATTTGATCTTAAAAGTGTTGCATGGTCATCGTATGTCTGAAAATCTGTTGCTGATTCTACCTCAACAAAAATATGAATTCCATGACTATGGTCAATGCATAAAGACTCGATACACTCTGCAGCGACAACTGTATACTCATTAGATATAATATCGTTAAAAGAAATCTTTGTGATTCCATCATAAGTATGTGTAATACCATGCAGTATTAAGGTCTCTCCATTGATAACCTCCGATGCTTCTCTGTGTCTCTGATTTTCATAGATTAAACGTGAACCATCAAATGAGAGTTTTTTTTCCGACATCAGCAGCCTGTTTTAGCTTCAGCAAAAAAAGTTTTTTTCTCCTTAAAGATTCTTCATACTCTAATTCAGTTCTATTGTTCTTCCAAAACTGATGTTCAAATATGGTTATTTTGCTCCATTCTTCATTAGTAAATACTGTTTTATAGTTTACGTAAATAGTTTGAATTGCTTTTTCATTTGACAAATATTTATATGATCCAAATATATTCAGCTCAGAAATTTTTCTGTATAAATCTAGTGTTGAAATGTTGTCTTCTTTTTTTCTTTTGGTGCAGAGAATGTTGGAAATTTCTCCAATAATATTATTACAAACGGCAAAGTTGTTGATATGATTTGCAGTATATAAAAGAATACCTTGAAATGTTACATACACTTGATCATTACTTGTCCTCAATAGATTCCTCTTTGATAGTTCCACTTTTAAATTATCTGGGCGTACGCTTTTATCCGCTTCTTCTCTTTTACTACGGAGAAACCCAATGAAATCAGAGAGCAACAACAGAGTTTCATCTTCCTCCTCAGTAAATGCAAGACCTTTTAATGTTGGAACAATCACAGACGGCATTCTGTAATTAAAAAACTCATTGTTATTTTTTTTATATTTGTATCTGATAATAATTTGATTCAACACTCATTGAATTAAATTATTCAAGCGTATGTGGGAAACTGCAGCATTTATTTCATTAAAATTTTACTAAACCCAGCTTTCCTTATATAACTGTGCTACATGTATTCACTCTAGAGTCTTGATATAAAACAAATTATGCATGTTGAGCTTTTCAAGTCCCCACCTTGCACATGCTTCATTTCTTCAAGGGCGACAACTTTTTTTAAAATGTTGATCGTCCACCATTGAAGAACTAATGTCAGAGATATTGCTAATTTTAACCTATTGTATAAGAATTTTTATGAAAATCTGACAAGAATTGTTCCCGTGATCGTGTTAACAAGACTGGACGGACAGACGGACGGACACAGGGGGTGGGGCCTGTATTTAAATGTCCCCCGCAAAGTGTTACAATAAGAACAGACCTAAAAAGTTCAGTAACATTTGGCAAAGATACACTAGTGCACCCCCTTTTTTGTAAGTTTAAGGGTTCTTGTTAAGCTTGTATTTATTCTGTTCGTGTATAGAATCTTAGTGACATAAAAGGACTATTTTTCCTTATTTAATTATTTAAAACTGGATTTGATACGTGTGTTACTTTACAAAAGAAGTGTTCGAAATTTATCTATATATGCCCGATAATTCATAAATAAAAAGAATAAAAATACTTACATGTAACATCTTTTTTGCCTCCGAAGTTAGATAATATTTGGACTGTGAACAATATAAACTACAATGAAAAAATCGTACAGAATAACAATGACTAAACGCACATGACATGGCTAATAAATATTTTGTGATTTAATTAACGAGTTTACACCTTCTCTCCCATTCTTCTTCCCTTTATTCATAAGTATACATTTATAAAACAGTCAAATTTATCAATAGATGTTTATAATTCGAAATCAATAAATAACATTAAGAAGTTTATATATATTTAGTAGCACCTATCCAACTTCTTTCTTAAATTGTTTTAAACAATACCAAAACAAAAAAATCGAAATTACCGCAAAAATATATCAGTAAAAAAATAAACTGAAAACATATTTTTACATATAACATGTATATATGTTCCTCTAAAAGTAAATGTAGATGTACCATAAAATATAATTCTTATTTATTTTTTTATCAGAATATATTCATTCATAATTCATCATGTTCATATATATTTGAAATTTTTATCAATACATACCAATTAATAACTGTCTTTAAACCTTTATCATTAATTTCTCCCTGTATCTGCCTTTCTCTTTCTCCTTCTTTTTCTTTATATAATAATACCAGGTCAAAAGAACCGTTAGATTATATTTGACACTGACACTCTTATACATAGTACAAGCTCAGTGGGGTGCTACAGATAACAATTTGCAGAAGCTGTCTGCTTATAATCATAACAAATTTAAGAAATCTGATTCTCCCTAGTAATTAGTGAGATTTTTGGGGCTAGACTATACAGTAATTTCCTGATTTGGCTGCTTCAGGAATTCTTATAGAGCAAAAAGTTGTGACAACCTATAATGTGCAAGTATATGTATATGAAAGCTACCTGATGGTATTCTAAATAATAAAAAAAAATCATATGTTAATTAGTTCTGAAGGATGTTTGATATAGATTTCTATACACCTGGAAAAAAGTATTTCAACACCAAATGGAAATTGAAATTAAAAAAAAACATTTTTTTATTTTTTTGTGATAGAACTTGGTAAAATAGAACTACTTAAACATTTAAGTATCACCTGAGTTTAATCAATAAATATCGACTCGGTAAGTTTTTATTTGCACATGCATCTACTGTACCCGTAAACAGCAAAACAGATGTTTCCATCCTCATTGTTTTCAACACTTTAAATAACCAAGCTGTTAAAGTTATGTGATTGACACCTTGTAATGGGTCCTGGACAACTCTAAACTGCAGCAAGATGACAGATTATCAGCATGAGAGAAGCAAGGATGTCGCTGTAACAACTGCACGCATTTTTGGTCATCACCATTCCACTATAAGTCGTTTTAAGAATAAAAATGACACTCAACGATGTTAAAGACCTTCCAAGAGAAAGAAGACCCCCTATACCATTTACTAGGGAAAATCAAGCATAATAAAGGTTGGTCAGAAGGAAACCCAATGCATACAATACAATCCCAAAAAGAGAGTGATGGGCATACATGAGCCTTTTAACAAGAACTGTTCGAGATCGACTCATCGCTACTAGTTATCCTGCGACAAGACCATTTCGGAAACCTTTTCTAACGAACAGACACACAATTTTCCGTATCCAATGTAGTGCAGAGCTCGCTAAAGTTGAAAATTAGCATCGTGGAGGAAGATTCATTGTTCCAATGGAATTTGGGTCATCTTCCTTGGACGGATCGTAGCCCAGATTTGAACCATATCGAACATATATGGGACACTATTGGGCGGAAAGTGCACGAAAGGACACCCCATTTCAAAAACATCATGAAATAAACAATGCACTTCATCAGAAATTGTTGCTGCTACCTTAGCAACAAATAAGTCGATTTTTGGCAGGAATCAAAAGACGTTAAGATGCGGTTATCCGTTTGAATGGAGACTGCGCACATTTTTTTGGCGTATAACGACCAACCATGATGTGAACAGTCATCTGAAGATCCATTTTGAAATGTCTGACATTGAAAAGTTCGACTACAGCCAAAGTTGTAAAATGCATTTTTTTTGTATAAAAAACACTTCATTTTGTTATTAAAATTGTGGTTATATAAATAATTTTTTTCAAACATTGTTTGTTCGTTTCAATGCCAATGTTATCATAAACTATATTTCAATAATATTATACAAATATCTTATCATATATCATCCAAAAAAAGAGGCTGTTTTTTTCAAACTTTGAAAAATCAAGGTGTTGCAATACTTTTTTCCATGTGTATATTTATTAACTATCATACGAAAATATTTGCATCCCTATTTAGATCTTCTGCGAGGTTTTGTCGAACAAGTTTATTCACACATTCATTTGGCAGAAACCCTATTTTTAATTTAATTACTTCGTTTCCAATATTTACGCAACGGAATCTTCGGGACCACGTGATCTTCATGTAACCCGGAAAGTCCTTGTCGTGAAGTGAAAAATAAATGGGATGCTCTACTTTGGATAATTTTTTAAGTGGGTCTGTCTCATATACTTTTGTTTCTGGAAATGGTAAAATTGCATCTAAATCACTTTGATCCCCAGAGTAGTATAAGCCACCAGCTATACCATCTGCTCTACTGCCAACATATATGGTTTCATCTGCTTTGCACAGTTGTTTGCTTACATGATCATGAAAATCATGGGTATTCTTTTTAAATATTATTTCAGATGGTGAAAATCCGGTAGCATCTAGAACACTTTTCATTAGAAGAGATTTTGTTTTAATAGATCCATCAGCAAAATTCTCTACAAAGAAGATTCAATTATATTTAAGAACTTCAAACGACCCTTATATTAACAGTTGATGTATATAAGTTACATTAATCATACCATCGACCGGTCCAGCAGTTTAATAGCCATGTACCTCACATCTTGGAATCAATGTCTAACAGATTTGACCAATAAGTGCTTAGATAGAACATGCTTTGATAATAATGATTTGACTTGCATTATATTGTAGAGCCTAGGTTGTCGAGTGGTCTAGCGCGTATGGCATAGTGCATGGCGATTTGGTGCAACGACCTCTCAGAAGTATGAGTTCAAATCACGGCCAGGGAAGATAAAACACTGCTTGCAAAATTTACAAATTTAACTTTGTTAGGCTGTTATTTAGACGACATATATGTATATGTATATCTAAATATATGTATAAAAATGGTAGCAAATTTTCAGATTTGAGATTGCTGTTCTGATATTCATAGTTATAGTGAGTATAATATTTGTTTTTCCGCCGTGTATCACCATCACTGGTGAGTGATCCAAAGGATGGATCCGTTGAAAAGTTGTCACTTGTTTAGACATTCTTATCATATAAATACACAAAGAGTCATAATTTTAAAGTTATTTTAAAATTTCTATTATAAAAATAAACTTAAAATCCATAAAGTTGCATAATTTTATTATTTCTTACTTCTATACTTACCAATGGATATAATATTTTTTGTTTTGTTGTTTCGGTTTTTCATCAAAAGGAAAACTTCCTTTGCATATATGACTGTAAAAAAATATGGAAAAACGAATTGAGAACTGAGATTTTGCTATTCATTGTCCTCTGCAGTCAATCACCTAACTATACACTCTTTCAATACTTTAAACTATTTACTCACAAAACATTGCCTATTTCTGATTGTAGCAACTGAGTAGGATTGGTATTTTTTTTAAATTTATAATAAAAAAGTAAGGTCAATAAGAAAATGTACAATTGAAGTCGTCATATCTAAAACATAAAATAATGCGATGAATCATCTACTATCCTTAAACCATCATATATAGAGAAAATCTGGTAGTATTTGTGTATTGGTTTTGTATTATTATCATGAAAAGATCAAACAACAGTCTATTTTTATAAACAGTGCCAGTCGAAATTTCACTACCATCTAAGTAACAAATTGGTTAATGTATCAAACCAAAATGTCGATGACTCTCTTATTATTTTATATAAAAAAGCTTATTTTTTATCAGCACCATATCGTCTATGTCAAATCAGTTTATTCAGTGATATTTCAGAAACAATTTAAGAGGTTGAAAATTAAATATCAAAGATAATACCCACAAAAAATAAAGAAAAAATATTCTAAAACATGTATCCAACATTTTGCTAGTTACATTTTAATGTAGATGGGGTGTATAAATTATAATCCATAGAATTATTTGATAATTTGCCAAAAAGTCGTTTATAACCTGCTTGTTTTAAAACATTGATAAAAAGAATGGGTCGCCGGACTTATTCTCACACTACCGGTTGTGCAAAATTGTCAGATTTAGTATAGAATATGCATGGAAAACCAAATTTTCCTCATTAAAACGAAAACTACTCCATATAATTTTAAGATAAAATATGAGAAGTTGGCTGCAATATTATTCTTTCAGATAAGAAAAAGAAAAAAGGAGGTCACCGAACTCGTTTTACTTACAACATGATAAAATGGGTAAATTCCTAACACATTTTATTGTAAAACAACCGCACAATATGAATTATCTGCCCTTGCATTTGAGTTATCTCCCCTTATTTGTCAAAGTTGGAAAAAATTGAATTTAACAAAAGTATTCGGTTAATGGTAAAATACAACCATAAATATGTTAAATATTGCATTTTCTATATTATAATGAAAAATCTTCCACATGAATTATCTACTTATCTCAAAATTTGCACATTTTATCAAATATATAGACCTTGCTTTCTGGTATTTCAAAATCCAAGATGGAGGAAGACACTCTATCTACCTTAAATACAAAATAGTTAGCTCTGACACGCACAACAAAAACGGGTGTAATTGCCTTTTTTATTAAATTATTTCCAATTTTACAATTTGAAAAAACGTCTCCGGATGCAGAGGTGCAAGATACTGCTTTAAAAAGGTCATTTTTTTTTATCTTACTATGTAGCTTTAATTTACGGCGGAATCTATGCGTATGCACAGAGAATATCCAAATGGACTTCCACCTACCTTATTCGACTTTTTTTAAATGGAATATTTTTTATTATTAAACAAGTGTAAAAATATCTTGAAAAGTCATACTTTAATTCAACTCAAAAACGCATATAAGATGCATAAATCCTTAATAAAACGCCTTAATTTAACTTACAAAGTCCATAAAAAACAGAGATTTACAATAAGAATATACCAACTTGGCTTTTTGCCCCTTTACTTTAAAGATTTATTTAGCTTAAGTTCAACTGGATATCAACCTGTTTTATAAATCACGCCTCGTTAAACCAATAACACATTAAAGCAGATATTTACGAATATTAAAAATGGGTTTGAATACTTTTTTTCAGAAAAACTTTAAATTAAAAAAGAGAAACTGGGCCTGAATTTCGAAAATTGCTACATGTGTGATTATTCAAGGTTTCTTACCTTTAAATGATCGGAAAGACGAAAAAGACGACTGACATCAGAAAATCAGAATCGACGTCTTAATCTACTGCTAGGAACAGATGTCTAAATCTACTGCTAGATATGACGCTCTATGCATAATATATAGAGAATAATACATGGCAAAATCCGTATCATATGTCGTATCATCCCGAGACATCAATATCAGCCCAAGGGCCTTTAGGCCCATGTATTATACGCTTTATCATATATTTCAACAGAAGAGTTTTATATTATATGAACTGTTTTCTGATCCATAGCACTGGGTTACCTTCAGTTCTGCTTTTGTCTTGTTTCAAAGCTTTAAAATAACTGCTTAATTATTTATACGAAGCACCTAGGTTACCTTACAATCTGGTTTTTTTTTAATATATTTTGATTTATTATTGTATAATTTTGAGTGTTTTGTATTTTTTATAGTTGCATTTAGTGTGCCAAAAAATTTGTTGTAAAAACTTGATGTTCGTGACGTCACATACAATATGAAAACTTAATGTTCGTGACATTACAGACCAAACAATGACGTCATTTTTAGAAAAAAAATTCTTAAGCAAAAAAAAACAAAAAAAACTGACTTTAATAAATTAGTTTAAAAAAAAAAGAAAAAAAAAAGGCATGCGATACGGGGTATGCGATACGGGTTTAGCCATGCGATACGGGGTATGCGATACAGGGTAGGTGATACAGACTGGAAAAAAGAACCTTTATTAGATATACAAAATAGCTGTATTTTGTACTAAATATATGATAAATATTAGTATAGCAGCCATGTGATACTATTAGGTAATATTCTATATAAGAAAAAAAACCTTTAGAAATAAGTTTTCGACAATGAATAAAAAAACAAACCATTAAAGTTATCAATACAAACATTAGATATATACATATCCAACCCATTGACTACAAACAAACTTCAACGGGTGTTGTTATTACAATTATCAATTAATTAGAGATAGAATACAGTCAGTATATTTGAGTATTTAATATAACATTTAAAAAAAATTAGAACAAAAATAAAATGTTGGCAAAATTGTGTTGTAATACAATTGAATGTATTATAAAAAATGAATGTAAAGACATATACATTTTCATTTATCTATATAAATGATAAAATTCTACAAACGAGCACCAAAATAAGATAAAGATAAATACCATACTATCAATGCTCTTCAACTTTGTACTTGTTTGGCCTTCTAACTATTTTGATCTGATCGTATTATGTAGACTTTTTAGATGTTAACCTACAGATTAGAATAAAATCCACAATGATTTCCAATAAGGCATCAGTGACCGAGTGGTCTAAGAAGTTGAACTACTGAATTATGTATTAATTTAATTTCGTTGGTACCAATTTTCGTAGATGTAAGAAAACTTACGTGTCCATGGACATTTAATTTCGTGATTTTGGCGAAGTCTCCATACGTCAAGCCTTAAGAAAATTTGTCATTCGTTGAACATTTATTATCGTTGTACAGCTATACCCAAGAAATCCACGAAAAATTGGTATCCATTAAATAATGATGAATCCACAGTATCACTAGTCTGTCAACACTGAGTTTGTTACACTCTATACTTGCCATTCTTTTGTCGACGGAACCATCAACTTGGTAAAAGATTTAATAATAATCCAGTCCGATTTGCCGCAGGTGTTTAACTTCGTCAAGAAAAAACATTAAAAACCAGAGACTTGAAACAACATGCCACCAATTGAGTGGCTAGATGCTGTATCACATCTGCTACATATTTGAAACTAGTGTATGACGTCTTAGAAAATCATATCAGTGAAATTCATTGTAGGACTTTTAAATAGTGAGCATTCAAAATATATATTTTACATGAGTAATTATTCATGAGAATGCCACTGGTTGATATTTGATAAGAATAGATGAATTCTCCTATGAAATAATTATGAAATCCTTATTTTTCATTATATTAGATTCTTTTTAATTCCTATAATAAAAACACATTTAATTACTTACATGTGTACTAGTACATGTAACGCTTTATTTAAACTGGTTATAATTTAATTAACCCCTTATGGATGTTTTATAACTTTTAATCTGTTACAGATTATTTAACCTAGGCCAACATTTTGTACATACAATTGTATACCTTAATTCTAAAATGCTAGCAAAAATTGAATGAATCCTTTGATAATATCTGTTTAAACATACCCAGTGACGTGTTTACCTCATCCCTGACTTGATACTCGACATTCTTTGAACGAGAAATATGACAGATGCAAATAAATTAAAAATAATAAAATAACTTAGGATTAAGATCTTTCCCACTTTCTTTTAGTCTGAAGTTTTAAGTTCAATTATGAGACATTATCATTACAACGAGTGTCACATGTAGTGCAGAAATTATTTATCTTTGCCATCATACACTTCAATATTTGCAGAGTTTATTCCTAACATACACAATGTAGCAACGATATGCAATGTGCCAATTTATTTATTCATATGTTGAAAAGAGATTACTTACAAGAAACATTTGAGCCTTGTTTGAATATCATAATAAACGTTACAAATTTTTTGTAACAAGTTGCATTTTTGACCAGAACAATTCTGTTCAGCGATGCCATAGACCGAAAAATCAAAATAAATAAACCTTATCAAAATAAAAATGTACAAAAAGTATAGCCGAAGCCATGCAAGGAACCAATGTTTTGTATCAGGTTATTTCAAAAACAGCAAATTTTAAATACACAGTATCTGCATTTTCAAGCCAGTACCAAAGGATTGGCTACAGGATTGGTAATACCCTCGGGGACAAACGGTTTATCAGCGGTTCAGCAATCATTATAGATATTTTCGAATTGATGTTTGCTTCATATTACTTATAAAAATATTTCACAAATATAAAATCAATAAAATTATCTTCAAGATTGATGTATACAGATAATTTAATTACATAGAAATGTGAAATTTTAAGATATATTAACTTATATATTCATAACTTAATAAACTAACTAAACATAAAAAAGGATTTCCTTTCTCCTTTCATACTGTACATACATCGGGCTACACGGGCGCAGAACATTTTAGTGAAATAATTAAAATTACTAAACGGCATTTAAGAGCCGACATTAGAGCCCATTTTAGCGCCAGATTAATCCGTTCACCCGATAGTCCATTTTATCGAAAAATGACATGGATGAATAAATTCTACAAACAGCTGTCTGAAATTGTACTCTGACAGGTTCCAGCCGAAAATAGGAGCTGTGGATTTTAAGGCAAAAGTGATGAAAGTTGTGAAGGACTTTACCCCAAATATCAGAGTTTGTTACATGCCCATCATAAGAGGTTATTCTATAGTTGTCATCAAGCTATAAGCTGTTTTTCTTGATACTATTAACTTATTGCAAACAACAACATATGTAAAATTCGAATTACAGACGAATGTGTTCCCTAAATAAGACCATATAGAAAGAAAGAAAGAACATTTCGTAATGCAATTCTATGAACATTATTGTACAGGGGTATATCCAGAACCCGTTACGTAAGTTATCTAGGATATAAATTCCAGGCCAAACAAACTTTTAACTTTTGATTTAATTTTTTAGGCTTTTAGAGCTGTATTTAATTCCAGAATAGAACGAACTTTTAACTTTTGTTTAATTAAGACTGTTAGTGCCGTATTTAAACTATATGATATGTTTTATATTAATTGTGCTGCCTTGCGTCTAATAAAGATTTCTATTTATTATATATATTATTTACTCTAATGGGCTTAGAATATTTCGCTTAAATGGGCATTGACAATTTTAATTTTCGCTAAAACTGGTTAAAAATTAGGCGCTCAAATGGGTTCTACTTTGACGCTAAAACGTCCGATTTTTCGCTGACGTGTCCTATCAACACGCTCAAATGTATTCCACCGATATACTTCACACTACCGACACCTGTACATTAAGTTTTTGAATAGTTTTATTGATATACTAGAAATTTCTTGGTATTTCTAAACCGAAGATTATACAGACAGAAAAAGAATATACATAACAGCACAATTATTTTCATTTCTTTTATGTATAATATGACGTAATTTTTTCAAAGATGATGTTTTTCTGAAATTGTCGCATTTCACAGTGGTATAATACTTCTAATTTAATAATTAATTACTTTTGTTTTTAATTAACTTTGTATTTATATTGTATCATGAATCAAATTTATTCGTTCAGTGTATGTTCCTTTGTGTTACTACGATTTTTATTGTGTTAAGCAATTCCTATTGCTATTTTGTAGCGTGTCTTTTTGTTGTTGTGATGTTACACTATTGTTTCAGATAAGAGAGAAGGTTTGATACCATTTAAACGTTTCATCCCGCTGTAATTGATTGCACCTGTCCTAAGTCAGGAATCTGGTGTTCATTAGTTATCGCTTGTTGACGTTCTTAATCAGTGTTTCTCGTTCCTCATTTTTTGTATAGATTAAACCGTTGGTTTTTCAGTTTGATGGTTCTCAAATGATAATTTGTTGCAGCCCTTTATAGCTTGCAATTCGATTTGAGCCAAGGCTCCATGTTGCAGACCGTACCTTGACCTTTAAGGTTTACTACTTTAAATTGTGAGTTGGCTAAAGATTTGTCTAATTGGCACCCATAACACATCTTCCTATATCTATTAAAATAATACTCAAATAATGGTTCATTAAAACATTTGTATTGATTGCGAAAAAAAAACTTTTATCTAAATCATAACAAAATTCATATGATAGTTGTTTTGTTTTAAACTGATGACATGCACCAAGATTTTGACACAGAGAGGCGCCTCCACTATTCTCATAACTCATATATGTTTCGGTAATGACTAACGATTTCCGTTAGTTTTGATATCATATTTAGTCTATTTTTTTTTTAACATAAATACCTTCATTAGTCATTAATCACCAACATTCTTTAACTGACAAAAGTCAACGAAAACAAGTACATTTATTGTAATACTTTTGGTACATTTCGTGATCATTACCACAAAATAAAAACAAATGCAATTCGTTTGATGCTGTTTCTTAACATAACTTGCATTTTCTGTCATTTTTGTCTAAATAGATGTATCCACCCATTCCTTAATTTGTATGGTGATCTTGTTTTGCATGTGATTTGCCGTTAGCCTTCAAGTTCAAAGATCACAAGCTTTTTTCATAGACGAATAGCAGTATACAGAAAATATCTATAATACTAAAATTACGAGGTCCAATTTGTCAGCCGTCATCACGTAAAAACGACGAATCAAAGAATTCAACTTTATATATAACTAATATAGAACAAAGGTGTAGATTAGAAATTACACCACTCCAGGCCCTTTTGTTTTCCACGTAATTAATATTGCCAATAATTAAGAAGTTCCGCATCGAGTCCTATACCGATACCAATAGTATATTCACCTGTTACCTATTACCTTATCTGTACGTTCCGCATCTGACAGGCGCACCACCAAACGGTGTATTCAGGATTAAAACACGGGTCATAATCACAGGGTTGACACTACTAAATTGTCAAATTGTTACTTATTGTAGTATTTTAATCAGTATGACTTTCTAAGATAACAATACGAATACTAAAAATCTGTACTAAAAATATGGCGTATAGGTACAGTTTTCAATTTGTTAACGGGCATGACGTAAAACAGCAAATCAAAGGATTCAAATTTTTTTATTACTCATAAAGGACAATGATGTTGATTAAATAATACTCAATCCCAGGACCTTTTGTTTTCCAAATAATTTTAATATTACCAATAAGTTAAGTTCCAGTTTGACGGGTTCAAAGAGGAAGATTTGAAAGCAGAGAAAACTGCGTATCTTATAATCAGCATACTAAACTGACTAAAATAAGGCTTGCGCATAGTTATATATACTTTAATTCAGTCACGGACCCGCGATATCACGGGTGTGTTCTAGTAGGGTCTATGCAGCTTTTATTTCATCAAGTTACAAACAAACCACTTGAAACAGGCATGCTTTAAACAAAGCAAGTACACAACAAACAAAAGAGCTTAAGGTAGATTGATGGTATAACGCCATCTTATATTGTACAATCACAGTACGAAATCGGTCTAGTTATTTGCCCAAATCTGCAAATTTTGAAACAGATTTGCAATTTTATGGTTAGACTGTTTATTTATATAAAAAAAACTTGTTAATTCATTGTATTCTACAAAATATTTTAACAAATATCAAACCTTTTTGGTTTTTAAAATCATTTTTTGCAAATGAGCAATTGGAGTTAACTCTTTTAATAAAAAAATTATACTAGGCTATTAGGGAATTTTTTTATTTTTACTTGTGGCAAGAAAACAAGTTCGGTTACACCATCTTTTCTTTTTATTTTCCTTAAAGCATATTACGAAACCTATGCTCTCACAACTTATTACAAAATTCTATTTCATAGAACTTTTTTTATGCACTCTTATGTGTTTTTCCATGAACAAACTAACCAAATTTGACGACTCATAGCTTGAAAAATAGCACGGTGACCCATACTTTTTATTATTTTTTTTGAAAAAAGCATAGTAAAATCTTCATTTTGACAAATTATAAAAAAATTCTGTCTCAAAAAACATTTACTTATGATCTACCTTAAATGCTTTGCATTGAGTGTGCAGCTCTTTTGTTGCTGTTGTATGCTTGCTTTGTTGAAAAGACATTTTTCGCGTTGAAATATAAATTGTTAACGAGCTTTAATCATTTCGAAAATAATATCAACTTGTCTTTGTATTGTTGATCTATTTAAAAACGGAAACTTCATTCTTCTTCATTATGGATCTCAATCTTCAAATGTGTTAGTTTGATCATTCCAAATGACATTTAGTCCAGTAAAGCGCTGCAAACACACGATAAACGTAACGTGTTTATCGTTTTCAGTTCATGCTGACTTTTCCGTTTGAATGGTTTAACACTAGTAATTTTGGGGTCCTTTGTTGTTTAGTGTGAGCCAAGGCTCCGTGTTGAAGGCAGTACATTGACCTATAATTGTTTACCTTTTTAAATTTTATTTGGATAGATAGTTGTCTCATTGGCACTCACAGCACATCTTCCTCATCTATTTAAAGAAAGTACCATCATTGATTTTATCTGTTTTGCTGTTGCTTTATTCATTTTTCACAAGCAGGGCGAAAGATTTGGTCAACATAATTACCTAATGACTACAAATGGGACATTGTGCAGTAAAGAACTAGTACATAAGTTTCTTCTAACGTATGTAAACGAGGCAAATCTTCAAACACCAACACGAAAATGTAATGTTGACAAAGAGGTGAAATATATATGTCTTTTTTTTTAACTAATGCATCAGTAGTAAACTGACGTTTAAAGCGTTTAATTGTCTGTTGTTCACAACGAAATTTCGAATTCACAGACATTTAGTTCGATTTGACAACACAACTTTTATGTATGCAATACCGTGTAAGTATGATGCTTAAACGTATCAGATAGAACTAATGTTCCATTCTCTAACCAAGGTCAATGATTGGTTTATCATAGATTTCAAATATCCAAATGCAGCATTCCGGCGTGATGGTTTTGTTTTCAGCGATCGCAGTATGTATTTTGTTGCTTTTCTATAGTGACCTGATTTTTTGTTGCAGTAAGCTACAACATTGTAAAACAAAACGCAGTTTTCGTCAACAGTTGCTTCCATTGCTGTCAAATAATTGAGTTTTGTCAGAACTTCATGGCATAATTTGGTTTTGCCTAATGCCTCGTAACATAAGTACTGTAAAAGATAACAATTTAGAAGAGGATGTATGCTAATTGATGGAACATCGTCGTATTTTGGACATGGAAATCTGTCCTCGTAGAATGTCTTCAATTTTTCAGGAACTGATAAAAGTTCAAATTGTAGAACATCTGGCACAGCCCACATTTCTGCCGTCATATATGTTACCTTAAAATGGGGTTGCATGAACATGCCATTCTTAAATTCATCTAAAATATAACAATACTGCAATGGCAACCCGTTCTGTATTTCTTTGGAATAACACGCGGCTAAAATCGCTTCTTTTAGCTTCCTCAAAGGCTTAATATTCATGTTTTTTAATAAGGTAAGCAAATGGTATTGACTTCCATTCACTTTGTCCCATAAACGTTTTGGTGGAGTTATAGCAACTATCTGTCTAGGTATATCTGTGCATACTTCAATAACACTTTCAAACTTACGTTCCATAAAGTAAAATGCGGCTAAACGCAAAAGTATAAACGACCTTGGAGATGTTTTCGTGAGATTGAGATACTCGATGGCTTCATTCAAAAGCTTTTTTTGTTGCGAAATTTGCCTATACAAAGAATATGATAACATTCCAATGATACTGTTAATTAAAACTGAATATTCATTCTGAAAAACAGTAACATCTTTGTAATTTTCTATCTCATTCAAGATATCTTTATATCTTTGTATGCTTTCAAGTGATGGATACCGGTCGTAGTTTAACCAAAACAAATTAAAAGTTGTAAAATCAAGATATAATCTTTTGATTTTGTCATCCCAACATTGAAGTATTACTGATTTTTCTATAACGTTCTCCAACAAGTCTGGACAAAAGTTCCACGTAGCTTCTTTCAATCCTTTGAAACTTTTCATATATAAAATATCCATGATATTGTCTTTAAAATCATGCAAGACAACTTGTAAATTTGTAGAAAGGGTAGGAGATAATTTTGAATTAAACAAATTTCTCTCTTCGATAAAGTAATGCGGGAGATATCCTTCCTTCAGAAATTTGATAAGTTTTTGTATACAACTCTGTAAGCAACCAATCAAGTTTGAATAAGTCCAATTTAATTTTTCTTTTTCAGCACACCAAAATATAAAATTTTTAAAACAATATGAAGACAAAATGTCCTTTTCATTATCTGTATGAAACAGTCGTCTTATGCGATCCTTCACTACTATTTTCAACACTATGTAACAGTATTTTTGGACATTGTTAAGAACTCCAAACAAAGTTGTTTCACCTCTCATAGATAAACGCCACTGAATAGTCTTTTTACTGCTATCAAAATGACCAACTGGGGCTAATAGGCATTTTTCAGCTACGACTTGTTTTATTATTTGTTCTGTAGGCCATCCAGTTTCTTTAGAACGACTTATCCAATTGTTTGCACAAGATGGCCAGTAATCATACCCCAGGCAGGCTACATTATCGCTGACGAGGACTTGAGAGTTGAAATCGTTATTAAAACATTTTTCTGTTAAAGCAGGTCCATTTTTTTTCAAACTTATTAGTTATGTCTTTTGTAATATTAAGATCTTCTGCAAGCTGTTGTCGAGCAAGTTTATACGCCAATTCATTTGGTAAAAAAGAGGGGTCAAAGATACCATATGGACAGTCAAACCATGGCTGTAATTCAATTTTTTCGTTATTAATATTCAAAGTGACCCTTGGAGGCCACACTATCATCATATAACCTGGAAACTCTCTGTCATGTATCGCAAAACAAATTAAATGCTCATCGATTTCTTTAAATATGTTGGGTGCTCTATGATCGGGTAGTTGTCTCTTTAACACATTCCTCATTTCCATTTCCAGTTTAATTCCAAGGAAATCTTGTTCTTTCTCACTTAACATGTACAGGGAATCACTGTCATATACTTTATATTCTTGAAAAAATGTTAGAATTGCATCTATATCAACTTGCTCCCCTGAGTAATATATCCCACCTGGCATACCTTCTGCTCTACTGCCCACGTATATGGTATCAACATCATCAATAAGTTGACTGTCGACAAAATGATGAAAATCATGGCAATTCCTATTAAACTTTATTTCAGTTGGTGAAAATACAGCAGCATCTAAGACACTTTTTAACAGGAGAGATTTTGCTTCAACAGAAAACTCTACAAAGAAGAACAAATACAATGGTATATGACAAACTCAAACGACCTTTGAATTTAAAGTTGATTTATAAGTTTCGATAATTATACGATCGTACGATCCAGTAGTTTAAAAACAGGTAATGATCATGTACAGGACACATATGCAAACATAACTTAGATGATTCGGTCAGTAAATGCTCAACTTAACTTACTTTTTGTCTGCTCTATGGTTGGGTTGTTGTCGCTTTAACACATTCCCCATTTCCCTTCTCAATTTTATTTATTTTATTTGATAATTTGACTTACATTTTGAAGGTGAGATTATCATACCAAGAGATTAAAGATGTGACGTTTTATGGCAATTTTGTGTTTGACTTTCGTTGTTTTTCGTTTTTAACTATGGCTTTATTTTCGACTCATAGGTTTCTTTATACATTTGGTCCAATCTGATAAAACCATATATCCTAGTATTTATAATCATATTTTCCATTACATGTATATATCATATGACAAATTGAAGTAATTTGTTTTCCGCATTCGTAATGTCTGAATACAGCAAACTGGCTCATGGTAAAAGTCAAATATATCTATTCTCTAAATATAGAACAATAACATTATTTTTCATTCCATATACTTTTTAATTTCTGAAACCAGATTTATGAAAATGTAAATCCTTTTTTACACAGGAGACAATATAAAAAGATAAATAAAATAATCAAAGACAAGGGCTTAAATTTTGTACGTAAGACGCGCGTTTCAACTTCAAAAGACTCGCTAGTGACGCCCAAATCCATTTTTTCCATTTTCTTTATTGGTTATGTCTTGTAAATAGACGTAGCATATTCACAAATTTTGTTCTCCAGACGCGCGTGTCGTCAACAAACGACTCATCTGTGAAGTTCGAATCCAATTAGGGCATGTCTCAATTAGAAGTTATTCCAAAGATTAATATCTTATCTTTTAAATGAATACCAATAACCTTAAATAGTTCAACGTTACCATCAAGATCATCTTTGAAATATAACATTAACTAAAGCTGCCCAGATGAGAGACCATTATATGGATGTGTTGCATTTGCGCGGATTGATAGTTTTTTCAAAACTGTTCTCATAAATGCAGCTTTTTTTATGTTAATATAAACAAATAAAGACTTATTTGTTTTTCGTTAATTATTTTACCTAAATAAGGCCGTTAGTTTTCTCGTATGAATTGTTTTACATTGTCTTATTGGGGCCTTTTATAGCTGACTATGCGGTATGGGCTATGCCTATTGTTGAAGGCCGTACAGTGACCTATAGTTGTTAACGTTTGTGTCATTTTGGTCTTTTGTGGATAGTTGTCTCATTGGCAGTCATACCACATCTTTTTTATATTGTAAAATATATGTTTATCAATGAATGAAATAACAAGATGTGATAGGATCGCCAATATTTGTTCAAACCAATATTCGAAAAAAAGACTATAGGCAAATTTGCGCAAACTAAATAACTTTTCCCCTCGCAAATGTAGGTCGACCCGTTATATATATAAAGATATATTTAAAAAAAAGGTTCAATAACCAACTTTAGAAATTCTATTAATGATATAAACAATGAAGTTTAAAATTCATTTGCTCTATCTTTATACTTACCCATAATTGTTATTTGTCATGTGCTGTGACTGTCTCTCGTCTATTTCAAAAGAAAAGAAATATCTTTTAAATATTACTGTGGAAACTTACAACAACGAATTCAAAATATCCGAGTTTTTGCTTCTCAGTGACCGCTATTGTCAAATACCTTATTCCGTTCTTCTAATTTTACAACCGAGATCTCCCCAAAAATCGACTTTTATCGTTTAAAGTAATTGAACATTGTTAAAACATTTATGTTTTCAGGAAATGAGAGTCGAAAAGTCTAAAATACCATGCAAAATGGTTAATATTTATGTTGGGATATTTATATGTTACCATTCGATTCTATTTACTCATAGATGTTTCAGAAAATATAAAAGGTTAATGCATTATTTCGGACGCATGAAATTTAAACGTGTTGTTTTATATCTCTTTTTTATATATAATTTTCATTTCAAGTTAAAGATATCACAGCAGTTTCCCATTTTTGACAGAAATATGTAACAAAAACCGTTTACTGTATGTAACTTGATCGTGATATGTTTTTTTGGGGATCACTATGCTTCCAGTTTTCATCATCTATTAGATGGATTGTTAGTACATGTACATTATGATTCAATTGATCATTTTTGAATTGGACCGTCATCGAAAAAAACACGTCAATTATGACCGCCTTTATGACGACATTTACTAGATAGAGGGGATCGCCTGTTTCCCCGCGCTTTTAACGTTCATGAAGCTTCATATTTATCGTCATTGCGGGTGAGTACACTAGATATAATACTTGTTCCGTAGGTACTTAATCACAATTAACCTATGATAGCAGTGCTGAATGTTATTTTTAAGAATTCAATTTGCCGAATAATTCGTGCAATATGTACAGCACTATAATTTTTTTCCACCGATCGCAAAGGAACGGAAGTAACATCGCCCCATAACATACAAAAGATTTTTACTAAAACCAAAGATTTTGATGATTTATCAACGAACTCAAAAGTTGTCTATTAAAACCAACACATGTATATCGCCAAACCCAAAGAGCAATGCTATGACATAAGTGTTCAAGTAAAGCAATACTAATATACGATATATGATTCCCATATCTGAAGGTACAACTTAATAAATATAGTATACATATAATTGTTATGAATTCAGATTCTATTGAAAACAGACTTGCTACATTTGTGGTTTTTCGAAGTGTCTTACCTTTATATGAATATTTCAACCGTGATAAGAAAAAAACGGAAAGAAGGAAA
Source organism: Mytilus trossulus (assembly GCF_036588685.1). Lineage (NCBI taxonomy): Eukaryota > Metazoa > Mollusca > Bivalvia > Mytilida > Mytilidae > Mytilus > Mytilus trossulus. Next base: position 56,178,382 of record NC_086382.1, read on the forward strand.
TAAAATTGATCAACAATGCAAATGTTTTAATCTACTGTCAGGTGATAAACACTTTGTACATGTATTATATATATAACTCGCATGTGATAAACTAGTGTATAGTGCATAGTTCTTCAGTCTTATCACATGTCATGATATCAGATAAAAAATGAGGTAAAATTTTATATCAGGACACTATTTGGGACGATAATGTAAAAATCCATAAATCATATTGTTTCAAAATTCAAATTTTACGGATAGGCAATAACAGCGGTCCCTAAACGCGGCATTGCCAATAGATATGGTCGTTTGTAAAACGTTACACTAAAACTTGAACAAACAAAATTTGTCGACATAAAAACAGAAAATTGCCGAAAATTAAAAAAACCCAGAAAAAAGACAAATGGTTCTGCAAACCTTGTGTCTAGCTTGCGATTGCTGCTGTCAGTGTATGATTTTGACCGTTATGCTAGAATTTTACGTCACTGATTAAAATTAATCGAATTTGTGAAATAAAATCTGTTTACAAAAGTTAAATATTTTCCGATACAGCTAAATATTTACTGTGTTATGATGCCTCTTAATGATAATAGTTTAATGGTTGTTGACTAGAAAAATAGCTATATGATACCACACATATGAATTATGCTATATTTCTGTAAGTTTATAATAACATTTCAAAGGATTAACTAACTTTTAACTTTACACGTTTACCGTAACACCAACCAGACCTGTAGTAAATATATGCAGGTTAATCATGAAATGGTTGACTGCTATATAATATATGTGTAAAAGATTAGTATTAGTCTGTTTAATTTTGCATTGCAACAATGTTGTCTGCAAAACTCAGAATGAAAATGAGGAATGTGTCAAAGAGACCCGACGAAAGATAAGAAAACAGCCCGATAATATCATCAGATATTAACAGTCCTACAGCAATACAGATACATACTTGCTGATTGTTGTCAATTTAAAAAGTGAATGAAGAAAATTTTGAGAAGCTGTGGTTGTATGTCAAAAACAATAACCTTTATATTACTATAAGTTTATTCAAAAGAGAGGTGAAGCTTGCTACTACACCAGGTATGATCCACTATTTTCTACATCAGAAAATGTCTATACCAAATCATGAATAAAACAGTTGTTTTCCATTCGTTTTGATCTGACATTTGTTGAGGGACTCTCCTTTTTAAATTTTCCGTAGAGTTAAGTGTTTTGTTGTTATGTTACTCTTTTTGATACCGTACGATAAACAGAAGAAAGCCAATGTTATCAAATTCGGCGGAGTTAAAACATATAACTATTTACTTAAAGATACCAAATGGACATTGCAACTCATATTAAGAAATAAACTGACTACGCAATGGCTAAGCAGAATTAACAACAGATGGACAAAAAAAACACAGCATAGAAAACCAAAGACTGTACAACACGAACCCAAGCAAAATATGGGGATGATTTCAGATGCTCCGAAAGGGTAAACTGATCCTATTCGACATGTGGCATCCGTCTTGTTGCTCAAGTACGTATAAAGACAGTAACACAACTAATTTGGTAGGTCACAGTCGGGGAAAAGAGGAATTGCAAAGGGATCGTAGTTACAAGCATATTCTCTGTCGTACCAGTATGCATTCCATCAGTCTTATTGTACTAATCCTACACTATTCCTTTTTGATCTTTAGAACGTATATCGTTATGTGCCTGGAAGTTGTCGAGTGGTTAGTGTTTCTACATTTTGCTTTTTTTTTTTTTTTTTTTTTTTTAAATAAACAGACTATTTACAACCGTATCTGTTAGATTTCTTTGTCTGAGTAACTTTGTAACAATTTGTGAAATGGTCTTGGTTGATTCATTTCACGTATTTAGCAAAATAATGATATAATGCAGTGTTTGAAATATTACCTTGATCATCTTTTATTCACTATAACAAAATCATTTGTTTTCGAAGTTAAAAACGACATAGGCTTTATCTTTGGCAATCATAATCCATCTTCTTATTTTTGTTAGATGATTGATACGGTCAGTTACAATTTTTTTTGAAGGTCAGTTAAACAAAATGGAGGAAACTGGTCGTAATTAAATTGTAATCGGAACAGTTTGGACAGTAGGAACTGTCGTTTGTAAGTGATTTAGCATAAATATTTATCTGTTTTCCTGTTTTCCTTCAAAGGATCTTCGGATATTGCATAGAGAAATAACTCTTTCTTTTTTTCATACCTTGATTTTCACTTAAATTGTCTTAACCTATTTTTCTCGAAAATATTTTTTCACAAATACAAACTAATAGAATTATCTTCCAGATTGATTGATATAAATAATTTTATGTGCATACTAATAAAATTGAGAATGGAAAGGGGTAATGTGTCAAAGAGACAACAACCCGACCAAATAAAAAAACAACAGCAGAAGGTCACCAACAGTTCTTCAATGTAGCGAGAAATTCCCGCATCCGGAGGCGTCCTTCAGCTGGCCCCTTAACAAATATATACTTGTTCAGTGATAATGAACGCCATATTAATTTCCAAATTGTACACAAGAAACTAAAATTAAAATAATACAAGACTAACAAAGGCCAGAGGCTCCTGACTTGGGACAGGCGCAAATATGCGGCGGGGTTAAACATGTTTGTGAGATCTCAACCCCCCTTTACATCTAACCAATGTAGAAAAGTAAACGCATAACAATACGCACATTAAAATTCAGTTTAAGAGAAGTCCGAGTATGATGTCAGAAGATGTAACCAAAGAAAATAAACAAAATGACAATAATACATAAATAACAACAGACTACTAGCAGTTAACTGACATGCCAGCTCCAGACTTCAATTAAACTGACTGAAAGATTATGATTTCATCATTTGAACATCAGGCACAATCCTTCCCGTTAGGGGTTCAATATCATACCATCATAACATATATGAGAAGAATATAACCCGTGTCATGCCAACAACTGTTTTTAGAATAAATGTGTTTAGTTCTAAATATTTAATTTAAAGGTATATTTACTTAAAAATGATAACAAAATAACCAAGCTAAACATTAGAATAATACCCTTTTACAACTCTGTTCCTAATGCATGTAGTAAAAAGGTTTGATTGGCTTGCTTGCATTCTTTGTATAAATGTTTGCTCAAGTATCCAAAAAGCATTAAACAGACTAAAGCCCCGACTATCTGTTGATTGCAATTGTGAAACTTAATTTCAATGCTTCAGCAAACAGTTATCTAAACAAAGCAAGCAAGTTGAACAAACCCTTTTCACTACAAGCGTTAGGAAAATAAGTCTTATATTTCATTAGAATACAATTGTGTTGATAGCGAAAACACTTTTATCTAAGTCATAACAAAATTAAAATGTTAGTATTTTTAATTATTATTGATGATATACATCAAGATTTGAACAACGAGAGGCGCCTTTAGTGTTCTCACAACTCAAATTTTGTATACTTTTTTTTTATATGATTTGGTTAATGAATCACGATGTTCCGTTAGTTCTGATATCATATTTAATTTCAAAGAGGGGCAAAAGATACCAGAGAAACCGTGTAAATTCCATGGCTAAAAATAAAAGACAAACAGACAAATTTTTATACCATAAATATATTCATTGTTCATTAATTATAAACATGTGATAACTAAAGGAAGCCAACGAGAATTAAAAACCAATTGTTCAGAGAACAATTGAAAGTCTTTTGAAATTTTTATAAGAAGATAGTTCCTTCATACTGATACATAATGGTTAAATCATATTTTTGAGTGATATATGGGAGATAATATGCTACTTCCGGTCTTATATGAGAGCTTCTTTCAGACTGATTCCAAAAATATATAGTTTCTATATACTTTTGTATGGAGAAGGGGACATAATTGGCCACTTCCGATTTGTTGGAAATCATGTTTAGTCTTCAGTAATCAATTTATGTATCTATATGACAAAATATATGGATTCTGAGTACTTTTAGATAAAAAAAAAAAAGATGCAAACAAGACTACTTGCGGTTTTCTCAAGATCACTTCCGGTAGTCATTTTTCAAGGTCATTTGTCACCTAACCTTTTGTTCAAGGTTAAATGCCTTTATAATGAACTTGGTTGAAGTTATAATGAAATAACCTCATATCAAGACATTTCAGGGGCAACAATTCCTTTAAGATGCCATTTAATAGTATAAGACTAAATGTAGCATAATTGCATTACAATAAAGCTGACATTTTGCTCTTGTTCTTTAATATGCATTTTTCAAAGTGTTGGAGAAAATGAAACCTCATTCCTCTTGTGTTCTCTCTAATGTGTCTATATATTTGTAAATCCCTGTCTTCAAATGTATCGCTCTGATCATTCCTGATGAAAGTAAATCCAGTAAATAAAGGAAACAGTGGTATAACTCTGTTCAAAAGTTATAAATCGATTGAGGAAAACAAATACGCGTTACAAATAAATCTGAGGGAAACGTGTCAATTATAAGAGGAAAAAAACAAGACAACAGAAACACGGAAATACATCAAAAAACAAAAGTGACAGTGCAACACAGACAAAAAACGAACTATTAGATACAACTGCCATTTTTTCCTGACTTGGTACAGGACATTTTAAGAATAAATGGTGGGCTGAACCTAATTGTGTGGCTAGCCAAACCGCGCGCTTTTATCAAATGTTAAATATAACACTAAAATGACAAAATAACATGACAGGAATAAAGTGCTGCATTAACACGAAATATAAACATTTTTTTCCCGTTTACAGTTTATGTTGACTTTCATGAAACAATCATCATTATGATTATTGAATTTTTTATGCTTTTTTTTATTTTGCACAAGCATTGAAGCATGAGATTAAGTCAAAAAGATTATCTGATGAATGAAAATTAAACAATCTAAAGTAAAAAAACTGGTAATTCAATAATTTCTTCCGGCGCATTAAAATGAGAAAAAAAATAGCAAGCACCAAATGAAAATGTAATGTTGATAAAGGGGTGAAATATGGTGAAACTAATACATCAGTAATAAACTGACGTTCGAAGTGTAAGGTTGTTTTGTTGTGCACAGAAAAATCATATTACTTTCAGTAAGTACAGGAGAAGACAATAAGTCAAGGAACAAAAGAGTGTTTTTCTTAATCTCGAATTTGTGCACAGATATTGAGTTTGATTTGACAACACAAGTATATATGCGAAACTGTGTGAGTCTGATTCTTTAATGTATCAGTTCGAACTAATGTTCCATTCCCTTACCAAGTTCAACGATTGATTTATTATAGATTTCAAATATCCAAATGCAGCATTGTGGCGTGATGGTTTCGTTTTCAGTGATCGCAGTATGTATTTTATTGCTTTTCTATAGTAACCGGATTTTGTGTTGCAGTAAGCCACAACATTGTAAAACAGAACGCAGTTTTCGTCAACAGTTACTTCCTTTGGCGTCAAATAATTGAGTTTTGTCAGAACTTCATGGCATAATCATGATAATTGTCTTTTATCCAATGCCTCATAACTGAGATACTGCAATAGATAACAATTCAGAAGAGGGTTGAACATCATCGTATTTCGGACAGGGATATCTGTCCTCGTAGAATGTCATCAATTTTTCTGGAACTGATAAAAGTTCATATTGGAGAACATCTGGCACAGCCCACATTTCCGCCGTCATATATGTAACTTTAAAATGGGGTTTCACAAACATGCCGTTCTTAAATTAATTTAAAATATAGTAATACTGCGATGGCAGCCCATTCTGTATTTCTTTGGAATAACACGCGGCTAAAATCGCTTCTTTTAGCTTCCTTAAAGTCTTAATTTTCATGGTTTTTAACAAGGTTAGCAAATGGCATTGACCTTGATTCACTTTGTCCCATAAACGTTTTGGTGGAGTTATAGCAATTATCTGTCTAGGTATATCTGTGCATACTTCAATTGCACATTAAAATTTACGTTCCATAAAGTAAAATGTGGCTAAACGCAAAATTATAAATGACCTTGGAGATTTTTTCGTGAGATTGAGATATTTGATGGCTTCATTCAAAAGCTTTTTTTGTTGCAAAATTTGTCTATACAAAGAATATGATAACAATCCAATGATACGGTTGATTAAAACTGTATATTCATTCTCAAATACAGATGTACCTTTGTAATTTTCTATCGTATTCAAGATATCTTTATATCTTTGTGTGCTTTCAAGTGATGGATACCGATCGTATTTTAACCAAAACAAATGCAAAGTTGTAAAATCATGATATAATCGTTTGATTTTGTCATCCCAAAATTGAAGGATTACTGATTTTTCTTTAACGTTCTTCAACAAGTCTGGACAAAAGTTCCACGTAGCTTCTCTCGATCTGTTGAAGCTTTTCAGATACAAAATATCCATGATATTGTCTTTTAAATCTTGTAAGACAATTTGTAAACATATAGAAAGAGTAGGTGTTAATTTTGAATTAAACAGATTTCTCTTTTCGATAATGTAATGTGGCAAATATCCTTCCCTTAGAAATTTGATAAGTTTCTGAATACAAATCTGTAAGCAGCCAATCAAGTTTGAATTAGTCCAATTTAATATTTCTTTTCAGCACACCAAAATATTAAATTTTTCAAACTATAAGAAGACAAAATGTCCTTTTCATTTTCTCTATAAAACATTCGTCTTATGTAATCCTTCATTATTAATTTTAACATTATGTAACAGTATTTTTGGACATTGTTGAGAACTCCAAACAAAATGTTCTCTCCTCTCATTGATAAACGCCACTGAATAGCCTTATTACTGCTATCAAAATGACCAACTGGGGCTAACAGACATTTTTCAGCTACGACCTGTTTTATGATTTGTTCTGAAGGCCAACCAGTGTCTTTAGAACGATTAATCCAATCGTTTGCACAAGATGGCCAGTAATCATATCCGAGACCGGCTACATTATCGCTGACGAGTGTTTGCTTGTTGAAATCGTTATCAAAACATTTTCCCGTTAAAGCAGGCCCATTTTGTTCAAACTTATTGTTTATGTCTTTTGTTATATAAAGATCTTCTGCAAGCTGTTGTCGAACAAATTTATACGCACATTCATTTGGTAGGAACCCTGTTTTTAATTCAATTTCTTAGTTATTTAAATATAGAGGGACGCCTGGAGGCCACATAATCATCATATAACCTGGAAATTCCCTGTCATGTGATGCAAGGCAAATGTAGTGCTCTTTGATTTCTTGTGGTAAATTTCCAAAGAAGTCTTGTAGGTCTTTCTCAGTTAACATGTTCAAGGACTCGATGTCATATACTTTATATTCTTGAAAAAATGTTAAAATTGCATCTAAATCACTTTGTTCACCAGAGTAATATAACCCCCCAGCTATACCTTCTGATCTACTGCCCACATATATGGTATCAACATTATCAATTAGTTGATTGCTTACAAAATCATGAAAATCATAGGTATTCTTATTAAACTTGATTTCAGTTGGTACAAATCCAGCAGCATCTAAGTAACTTTTCAACAAAAGAGAATTTGTTTTCACAGAATCGACAACAGTATTCTCTACAAAGAAGAAGAGATTCAATTTTATGTAAGAACCTGAAACGACCCTTGAATTAACAGGTGATGTATAAATTTCGGCAGTCATGCAATCGTACGATCCAGCAGTGTAAACCAAGTGTTGTGAAAAAAGAGGGACGAAAGATACCAAAGAGACAGTCAAACTCGTAAATCTAAAACAAACTGACAACGCCATGGCTAAAAATGAAAAAGACAAACAGAAAAACAATAGTACACATGACATAACATAGAAAACTAAAGAATAAACAACACGAACCCCACTAAAAACTAGGGGTGATCTCAGGTGCTCCGGAAGGGTAAGCAGATCCTGTAAATAAACGGCACACCATAGAAATAATTACTTTTGTAGATTTGACCAGTAAGTGCTTAGAATAAAATTATTTTATTTTGTAATTTCAGTTCATTTTGTAATTGAAAACGAGGTATAAAAAAGAAGATGTGATATGATTCTCAATGAGACAACTATCCACAAAAGACCAAAATGACACAGACATTGGTGAAAAACAAAACTTTACGACAAAAGAAATGATTTCAGTTGCCTAAGTTTGATTCTTTGGTCTGTTTGTAACAGCATGTCATCAGATCAGATATCTACCAGTTGATTCGATATTCAAGAGCGTGTATGATTTTCTTAATGAATGTTTAAGGATCATAATGACGTTATTATACGAAGAGTTTCGTGAGGTGACGTTTTATGGTCATTTTGTGCTTGACTTTCGTTGAATTTCGTTTTTCACTATGGCTACTAATATATTGGCTCATTTTCGATATATGAGTTTGCTTATAATTTTGGTATTTTTCGTATCTTCTTAACAACTTGTCCTGTTTATAAAATCTTACGATAATAATAAGTTCAATCTAATAAAACTATATATTCTAGTATCTAAAATCGTTTTTTTCCATTACATGTATTTATCAACTGAAAAATTTAAAACCAAATATAGAGGAACAAATATAAATAAGAGTGTTATGGAAGTAATTTGTTTTCAGCTTTGTTATTGTCTGATTACATAAATGGCTTGTGGTAAAGGTTAGATATCTCAATTCTCTAAATATAGAATAATGACGTTATTTTACATTCTGTATACTTTTTAATTTTTAAATCAGATTTTGAAAAAAAAAAAATAATTATACAGTAGACGATAAAAAAAGATAGATAAAATAATCATAGACACCAGGTTGAAAATGTTGTACGTAAGACGCGCGTTCTAACTTCAAAAGACCAGCTAGTTTCGCTCAAATCAAATAAGGTAAAAAGTCTGAAAAAAGTTTAAGAATATTAAGAACCCAGTAATAATTCATGACAACACTGGGACATATAGTTTAATGAAATTAGTTTTGCCTTTTATCCTATTAGTTGTTCAATTTTCTTTATAGTTTGTGTATGTCTCGTAAATAAACGTATCAAAGTTACAAATTGTTTTCTCCAGACGCGCGTTTCGTCTGCAAAAGAACTAATCTGCGAAGTTCTAGTCCAAATAATGTACGTAGCAATAAGGAAATTTTTATTCCAAAGATGAATAAGAAATACTTATTATCCATATATGTTCTTTTAAATGAATAACAATAACCTTAAATAGTTTACCGTTACCATTAAAAACTCCTTTGAATTATAACATTAACTAAAGCTGCATATATGAGAGACCATTACATATATATTAAGATATATTAGGAAAACGTTACAATAACCACATTATTAAAAAAAAATTCTATTAATGATATAAACAATGAAGTTTATATTTCATTTGTTCCATCTTTATACTTACCCATAATAATAATGCTACGACTGTTTCTTGTCTATTTAAAAAAATATAAAAATATCTCTTTTAAATATTATTGTTAAAACACAAGACAACGAATACTGTCTGATATTTTGCTTTTGAATTATACCCTGCAAAAATGGTTAATGTCTTCTTTTTTTTATTTATGTGATTCCATTTGATTCCATTTATTCAGGAATAATTGAATTTTGGATGTAACGCGTCTTCTGATTTGCTGACGTTATTTTGTTATGCGCCAATAGACATAATTTAGTCATGTGACCGTGACGTCAAGAACGTTTTTTCATGGTTTTCTAAGGTTTAAAATGGAATTTAGAATTTAATTAGAAGAAATGACTGTAATATTTTTTCTGTCTATTCGAAATAACATAAACAATGTGGTGCATACTGTTAAATAACCCGCTACGCGCGTTATTCAGTGTGCACCACATTTTTTATGTTTTTTCTTCATAGACAGAAAAAATATTACAGTCATTCCTTAAATATTTCAGAAATATAAAAAGGTTAAAATATTATTTCGGACTCATGTCATAACAACGTGATGTTTAATAATTTTTTTTAAATTGTTTTCAAGTTAAAGATATCACAACAAAAAACTATAGAGAAATATTATAGTTAAGGATATTAACATGAGTTGAGTTCAAGTAGAGCACTACTAATATAAGATATGCGATTCCCATATCCTACAGTAAAATCTATTAAATAGTATACAGATATTGGTAATGAAATTAGATTCTACTGAAAACAACAAAAGGCTTGCTACATTTGCAAGTTTTTCAAGACGTCTTCCCTTAAGATGAATACTTCCACCATGATAAAAAGAACGGAAAGAAGCAAATAAAACTAATCCAACCAGAAAACTTTGCAAATGTCTCTATCTACTCTCATGTGATAAACGTTTATATATGTTATGTATATATATATATAACATTCATGTGATAATTTCGTGTATAGTGCATTGTATTATAATCTTATTACATGTCATGTTTATATCATTTTATATCAGATAACAGATGAAGTAATATTTCATATAAGGACAATATTTAGGACTAATTCTACGACAATGTGAAAACTTATAAGTTAATCTGGAAATTTACGAATCGACAAGGATATATGACACTTAATGATGGTCAGTTGTCATGTCACTGCAACTTGTTGATGTGAAATCTGTTTATATAATCAGAACATTGGCCTACATGATCAAATAATGAAGGGTTCCGTGTCTCTTTTGCGATTGCTGCTGTCTGTGATAGAGTGTAATGTTGACCGCTATACTTGATTCCTGCGTCAATGATTTCTAACTAATCGAATTTGTGAAATAAAATATGTCTACAAGAGTTCAATATTTACTGATACAACTTAACATGTTTAAAATGTGATATTTTACTATTGTCCTTATCAAATATCATCATATAAATAGACACAATTATTGACAGTACTTTCGCATGGAATAATAATTGGTTATCACAGAACTGACTTATTTTTCCAATTTGATCTCATAATTGAAGTACAAAATTATTTACATTGTCATTTCTTTTATAGCTTACTATTCGGTATGAGTACGGTGACCTTAGGTTTCATAATTTTTGTGTCATTTTGGTATCTTATGGAGACTTGTCTCATTGGTAATCATACCACAACTTCTTTTTTTAATTCTTACTTCATTTCTCAGAATATCCATATTGCATAACTAATGTTTAATTGACGGATCTGCTCAAACAGTTATGTCAATTTAACTTATATATTTCATATCAGTTATAAAAAATCCATCGAGACACACTATTCAACAGTGTTCTAACGCAGATGTGAATTCTAATTGGTTTTAATCTAAGAGAAAGAAAAAGCTAACATTACCCTTCAACTGTAAGTTTCACTGTATAAAACATTGTCTTTTAATAATTCAAATTTGATTTATTTGACTTGAAGAATCAATATATGATACCAGAAGTATAATTTTTGCTGCATTTCTAATTGTTTACAACAATATTTTAGAGGATTATCCTATTTTCAACTTTACACGGTTACCAAACAAAACATCTTGAACTGCAGTAAATATAGTCAGATCAATAATGAAAAGCTTCTTAATTATATCTGTGTAAAAAATAATAGTTGGTATGATTAATATGCAATAACTCAACATGCAGACATTGCATACGTTCAGATATTACACTTTCAATCTTTTATGGTAATATTCTACACAAAACACAAAAATGTCAGTGTGGACCTTAAAAGCTAACAAAACCTTTAAACAGACTTATAAAGAAGGGATATAGTCACGATATTGTTTTCAGGTCAATAATGATTGCAAATTTTGGCTTTAACATTGAGGCAGTGTAATTCAGATCTGGAGCTGGCATGTCAGTACCTGATACTAGTAGTCTGTTGTTATTTATGTATTCGGCTTGTTGTTTTTTTGACACATCCCCCATTTCCATTCTCATTTGTATTATTGTCAATTTGTTTATTTTATTTTTGGTACCTATATATTCTGACAACGGACTCGGACTTCTCTTAAAGTGAATTTTACTGTGCGTAGTGTTTCGCGTTTGTTTTGTTACTACATTAACAAGAGGTCTAGGGGGAGGGTTGAGATCTAAAAAAACATGTCTAACCCCGCCGCATATTTACGCCTGTCCCAAGTCCGGAGCCTCTGACCTTTGTTAGTCTCGTATGATTTTTAATTTTAGTTTCTTGTGTATACTTCGGAGTTAAGTATGATGTCCATTATCACTGAACTGGTATACATATTTGTTTAGAGGCCACCTGAAGGACTCATCCGGGTGCGGAAGTTTCTAGCTGCATTGAAGACTCATTGTTGGCCTTTGGCTGTTGTCTTCACTATGGTCCAGATAAATATTTGCTGATTGCTGTCAATCTTGAAAGTGAATAAAGAGAGAATCGCAAGAAAAATTGATAAAATTAGAAAAAGCTATAACCTTTATTGAGCAGTCTATTCATGTGAGAGGTTAAGCAAGCTTTTACACCTGGTTAAATTTACAAGTTTTTACCAAGTCAGGAATAAAACAGTTGTTTCCCATTCGTCGTTATCTGAAACTTTGAAAAGGGACTCTGATTTTTGAATTCTCCTTAGAGTTATTCTTTGTTGTTGTTCTACTCTTTTTAATACTAAACAATTAATTAAGGCAAACCCATGCTATAACATTCGTTAGAGTTAAATACTTTAAGATAAAAGAGAAACATTTAAACTGAACATTTAAAAAGAAATGGCTACACAATGGCTTAAAAAAGAAAATGACCAACAGAAGGACAACAGTACACAAAACACAACATAGAAAACCATAGAAAGTGCAACATGAACCCAAACAAAAAAGTGGGATGATTTCAGATATACTGGATGAGTATGCTGATTCTTTGTAACATGTGGCATTCACTTTGTTGCTCAAGTTATTACAGAACCAGTGACAAATCTAAATCGGTATATCACATTAGAGAGGAGGGGGAAGAAATGGCAAAGGGATTGCAGTTACGATTAAACTCGCTGTCATATTGGTATGCAGCCCATCAGTATTCTTGTACTATTCTTACACTATTCCTTATTGATTTATAGAACGTATACCGTTATATAAGTGCCTCGAAGTTGTCGTAAATGTTTTTCGTGTTTCTGCATTTTGATATTAAATTGATAGACTATTTACAACAGTATATGTTAGATTTCTTTGTCAAAGTTTCTTTGAAACAATTTCTTAAATAGTTTGGTTTGATTCATTTCACGTATAAAGCAAACTAATTGATATTTCAGTCTTTGACTTTGTACTTGTTTGGTTTTATGAATATTGATTTGAGCGTCACTGATGAGCCTTATGTAGACGAAACACGCGTCTGGCGTACTAAATTTTAATCCTGGTACCTTTGATAACTATTTTAAATGTCTATCATATATCATTCCTTTTGACAGTGAAATACTTTGTAACCGAAGTTAAACAGGACAAAAGCTTTCTCATAGGTAATCATTCCAAATCTTTATATTTTTGTATGATGATTGATACTGACAGTTACGAACATTCTCTGCATGTAAGGTAAACAAAATAGAGGGTACCAATCAATCGGTTACCAGTTATTTGATACTAGCATGATAAGAGTGATATTGATTTATTTTGTCTATCCAAGATTTTATTTACCCAAAACATTCACTGAAACAAAGGCACTCAGCTAAAAAAATATTGTGTATATAATATAAAGTTGAACGACCATTGTGCATAATGTACAACCTACATGTAGTAACATTATGAAAGGTTGTACACTGAAACATTTCGGACAATAAAATAGGAAGTGTGTATCGTCATTACCATAAATGTTCCAAGGATCTTTAAATATTACATATTGTTCTATTTTTTTCCACACATTGAAAAAAAATCATTATAATAATTAGTTTGTTTCGTTCGTAGTATTACTCTAAAAATATTTAACAAATATAAAAATGATAAAATTTCTTCAAGATTAATTGATATAGATAGTTCAATTTCCATATTAAATGTGAAATTTGAAGGTATATTAACGCATTAATTCAAAACATATAAGCAAACTATACAGTAAAAGGTAACTTCATGAATGATTCATAATTGATCATAATGATTGCGAGAACCCTTTTATTAAAATCATATCAAAATGTATATGCTAATATTGTGTTATAAGTACTTATGACATATATCATAAAGTTGGACAAATAGAAGCACCCCACTATTTTCATAACTCAGGTTTTGTATTTTTTTATATGACTAGGTAAATGAATAACGATTTTCCGTTAGTTCTGATATCATATCTAGTTTAAGTTTTACACAATTAATATCTTTTTAAGACAACAGTCATAACATTTGCTTATTGACGAAAGCAAACGAAAACTATTATATCTAATGTAAATGTCACCGAAGAATGGCTGTAGGCAGTTTACATCATCATGACCATCGAATAAAAAAAAGGCATTCGTTTGATGCTGTTTCTTTACACAATTTGCATTTTCTATCATTTTTGTCTAAATGCATGTATCTTCCCATTTCCTTATTCATGTGATTATCATGTTTTGTATGTTATTTAGATTTTGGCCTTCAAGGTCAAATTTTCATTCAATGACGAATATCACTATACAAAAAGCATGAGCTCTGTTGCGCTTATATTTCGTCATATTACAAACAAAACATTTAAAACAAGCATGTTTTAAATAAAGCAATCGTACAACACAAAAAAGAGACACACTATCAAAGCTTAACTGATTCGCTTTGATTGTGTAGCTCTTTTGTTGCTGTTGTATGCTTGCTTTGTGACAAGAAATTTGCGCTTAAACCTATAAAAAATAAATGAACTTTAATCATATAAACTATAACAAAGAATCATCATTATTATTATGGAATTTATCTGTTTTGCTTTTTGCTTTTTTGACACAAAAATAGAGGCTTACGATTCAGTAAAAAAACTTGTGAAGTAAAGAACATAAAGTTCTCTCAGCGCATGTAAATAAGGAAAATCATCAAGTACCAACACGAAAATGATGTGTTGATGAAGCAGTTAAATATGTAATTTTTTGTTAAACTAATGCATCGGTAGTAAATCGACATTCAAAGGATTAAGTTGTTTTGTTGAGCACAGAGAAATCATATCATTTTCGGTAGTTAAGAAAAAGAGCAAAAAATGAGTCAAGAAATAAAAGTATGTGTCAGTTAGAACAAATGTTCCATTCCCTAACCAAGGTCAATGATTGATTTATCACAGATTTCAAATATCCAAATGCAGCAATGCGGCGTGATGGCTTTGCTTTCAGTTATCGCACTATGTATTTTGTTGCTTTTCTATAGAGACCAGAATTTTTGTTGCAATAAGCCGCAACGTTGTAAAACAGAACGTAGTTTTCGTCAACAGTTGCTTCTTTTGCCGTCATATGATTGAGTTTATGGCATAATTTTCGTCTCCCTAATGACTCGTAACAGAGATACTGTAATAGGTAACAATTTAGAAGTGGATGTATATGTATAGATGGAACATCATCGTATTTCGAACATGGATATCGGTCTTCAATTTTTCTGGAACTGATAAAAGTTCATATCTTAGAACATCTGACACAGCTCACATTTCTGCCGTCATATATGTAACTTTAAAATGGGTTTTCATAAACATGCCGTTTTTATATTCATCTGAAATAAAGCAATACTCCAAAGGCAATCCGTTCTGTATTTCTTTGGAATAAGACACGGATAAAATCGATTCTTTCAATTTCTTTAAAGACTCTGTCTTCATAGATAGTAACAAGGCTAGCAAATGTTTCTTACTTTGAAATATTTTGTCCTCTAAACGTTTCGGTGGATTTATATCAGTTCAGAAACATTTGGCCTTTTTAACTTTTTGGGATTCGAGCTCAATGATGAGTCTTTTTTAGACGAAACGCGCGTATGGCGTATATACTAAATTTAGTCCTGGTATCTATGATGAGTTTATTTTCAGAAGATGAAGATTAAATATCAAGAAAAAAATAAACACACAAATTGAAATTAAGAAATTATATCAACCTGTAGCCTAAACATAAAGAAAATAGACTTTGAAGAGGAAAGATGTAAGACACATGTTTGTTAAATACGTTATTAAGACAAAATAATCAGCTCAAAGACGCCTGACGCGTGTTATTGACTTTCTCTTTTTATTTAAATTATTACCAATTTTTATGATTTAAAAAAAATCTTCGGTGTCAAAGATGCAAATAAGTGCTGTTAAACGTTCAATCGTTTATCCTTATTTGGGTCTTTTACATCGGAATCTATGCGTATGCACAGAAAAGATCTAAATGTAATTGCACATACCTCATTCGACTATTTTGTGGAAAGTTTTCATTCAAAAGTGTACACATATCTCAAAGGGGCATACTATAATTTAAGTAAAAAAAGTATGTAAATTGCATAAATCATCATTCTACTATTTTTTGTAAGGAAACTTTTTCATTCAAAAGTGTACAAATATCTCAAAAGATCATACTATAATTTAGGTAAAAACACGTATGAAAGATGCACTAATCCTCAATTATACGCCTTAATTTAACATATAAAGCCCATACACATAAATGTCTACAATTAGAATATTCCAACTTGGCCTTTTTTTGCCCTTTCTTTAAAGGATTTCTTTTGCTTAATTTCAACTGGAAATCAACCGTTTTAACTAATCACGCCTCGAATTACCAATGACACTTTAAAAGCAGATATTTTTTAATATTAAAAATGGTTTGAATACCTGTTCGAAAGACTTCATATTTCTGTTGATAGCCTTACTATTCTTTCATGATCAACCAAATAAAAAGAGAAGAACTACTGGTAATGGATTTCGAAGGTTTGCTATATGTGTGGTTAATCAATGTTTCTTACCGTAATATGATTATTTCTATTCTAATAAATTGATCGGAAAGACGGAAAAAATAGATGAAATCAGAAACCCAGAACAGACGTCTTAATCTGCTGCTAGTTAATGACGCTTTATGCATTATTTATACTAGTATAGCATTCATGTAATAGCATCAGATAAAATTCTACAAAAAGGACCTATCTTTATAAATCAGTTTATGACAATAAAAAAACCCAATAAAGGTATCTATGCAAACATTAAATACATACATATTCAACCTATGACTACAAACATTTATCTTTTATCAAGAGGTATATTTAAGCATTTAATATAACATGTTAATAAATTTGGAACAAAAATATGATGTTGGCAAAACTGTGCTGTAGTAAAAATGAAATTATTTTCTAAAAATAAATCTAAAGAGACATAAATTATAATTCGTTGATATAAACGATAACATTCTACAAACAAGCACAAAAAAAGATAAAAAGAACATACTTATTCGTCCTTTATGAGCGGCTTTCAAGTACAGTGTATTATTTATTTACCTAGTTTTACTTCAGAAAAAGAACTCAGTGTATTTTTTCATTGATTAACTTTGGATGTGCGATTTATAGTTACATTTTGTGGTGGTAATTTGTAATTTGGAAATCCATTCTGCGCAAGTCAGTAGGTCATAAATGCACATCGCAACTTTTTGGAATTTAGGTCATCAATGCTATTCAACTTTGTACTTGTTGGGCTTTTTACTATTTAATCAGACCGTCACTGATAAGTCTTATTTAGACGAAACGCGCGTCTGGCGTTTTAGATTATAAGCCTTTAATAACTAATTAGATATTAACCAATATATTGATTAAAATCCACAATAATTACCAATAGGGCCTCGATGGACGAGTGGTCTTAGTAGACGAACTACTGTATCACTAGTCTGTCAACACTGAGGTTGTTACACTCTATACCTGCAATGCTTTTGTTTACGAAACCATCAACTTCATAAGAGTGTTAATAATAATCTAGTTAGTGTTTAACGTTATCAAAAAAGTCATTGAAAGCCAGAGTTTCATAACAACATGCCACCAATTGAGTGTGAAGATGCAATATAATATCTGCTAAATATTTTGAAATTAGTGTATGACGTTTTAGAAAATCATATACTAGTATGTGAAATTTATTGTTAGACTTAATAGTGAACATTTAAAATAGATATTTTACACGAGTCATAATTCTTGAGAATGCCACTGGTAGATAATTGATATGACTAGATGATTGCTTCTTTAAAATTTCAATATATCAATTTCTTATTAATTCCTATAAGAATTAGAGATCCTCAACACAAGAAATTACCTACATTTGTACTAGTACGTGTACATTTGTTTTTATTGAATTAACTTTAACGCTTAATTTAAACTGGTTATAAATTTATAATGTTAGCATAATTTGAATGAATCATTTGATAAATATATGTTTAAAATATACCTAGTAACATGTTTTCCTTGTCCTTGACTTGATACTCGATAATTTGGTTTAACGAGAAATATGACAGATGCAAATAAATGAACAGAAACTGACGACCTCAACGATTTTCATTCTAGCTATCGTTTTCGGAAACTATGCTATGCTAGTTGATCATGTGTTTGGATTTAGTCGATTATTAGACTTATGTTGTGGTTAAACAATAAAATATCCTAGGATTTAAGTCTCTTCCGCTATTTCAAAAAGTTTTAACTCTAATTATGACTCGTTATCATCACAACGAGTGGCACATGTGGTGCAGAAATTATTTATCTTTAACATCCTACAATTAAATACTTGCTGATTATATTCCATACATATACAATGTAGCAAATATATGCAATGTGCCAATTTATCTATACATATGTTAAACAGAAAGTACTTACAAGAAATATTTGAGCCTTGTCTGAATATCACAATAAAGGTACTAGTTTTTATAGTAATTTGCATTTTTGACCCGAACAATTTTGTTCAGTGATGCCATATACCGTAAAATTAAAAAAACAAAACTTAAATGAACTAGTATATATTTGTTTAGGGGCCAGCCGAAGGACCCATCCGGGTGCGGAAATTTCTCGTTACACTGAAGACCTGTTGGTGACCTTCTGCTGTTGTTTCTTCTTTTGTCGGGTTGTTGTCTCTATGATACATTCCCCATTTCCATTCTCAATTTTATTATTTCAAAAATTTAGGAGCTTATAAGAAAAAGTACAAAAAGTATAGCCGAAGCAGGACAAGGAATCAATGCTTTGCATGAGGTTATTTAAAAATGTTAAGCCATTCGTATTGATATTTTGTAGTGTCTTTCTTTGTTGTGATGTTGCACTATTATTTCAGATAAGGGAACAGGTTTGATACCATTTAAACGTTTTGTACCGCTGTAATTGATTGTATCTGTCCTTAGTCAGGAATCTGATCTAAATTAGTTGTTGCATGTTGATGTGGTTAATAAGTGTTTATCGTTTCTCGTTTTGTATATAGATAATACCCTTGGTTTTTCCATTTGATGGTTTTAAACTAAGAATTTGTTGGGGCCCTTTATAGCTTGCTATTCGATGTGAGCAAAGTCTCCGTGTTGAAGACCGTACCTTGACATACACTGGTTTACTATTATAAATTGTGACTTGGATAGAGAGTTGTATCTTTGACACCCATACCACATCTTCCTATATATATATTAAATTAATCCCCAAATAATGATTCAATAATAATAATGCGCCTCAACTACTCTAGTAACTCAGATGTTCTTGTTTATATGATTCGGTAATTAATCACAATTTTGATAGCTCTGATATCATATTGAGTATAAGTTTTATACCATTAATATCTTTATTAGTCATTAATCATTAACAATCTTTAACTGACAAAAGTCAACGAACACTAGTACATTTATTGTTAAGGTAA
Organism: Mytilus trossulus; assembly: GCF_036588685.1. Lineage (NCBI taxonomy): Eukaryota > Metazoa > Mollusca > Bivalvia > Mytilida > Mytilidae > Mytilus > Mytilus trossulus. The sequence continues at coordinate 56,197,930 of NC_086382.1, forward strand.
AAGAAGAATGACTTTTGACATAGCTTGTTCATTACCACATACTAGTAATAAAAACAAATGCAATTCGTTTGATGCTGTTTCTTTACATAACTTGCATTTTCTGTCAATTTTGTCTAACTGGATGTATCCACCCATTCCTTAATTCGTGTGATGATGATATTTTGCATGTGAATTGCCGTTAGCCTTCAAGTTCAAAGTTCAAAAGCTTTATTCATAGACAAATAGCAGTATACAGAAAATAAAGGCTCATTTATTCCATCAAGTTAAAAACAAAGCATTCAAAACAGGCACGTTTTAAACAAAGCAAGTATACAACACACAAAAGAGCTACACAATCAAAACTTGAATTCTTTGGTTTGATTGTCTTTTGTTGCTGTTGTATGCTTGCTTTCTTGATAAGACATTTTCGCGTAGAAATATAAAAAAATAATGAGTTTTAATCACTACGCATTGTGAAGGTGAGAACTAGTTACATTAATTTCTTCCAGCGCAATTAAATGAGGAAAATCATTGAGCGCCAACACGAAAATGTAATGTTGATAAAGCGGCGAAATATGTCTGATTTTGTTGAACTAATGCATCAATAGTGAAACGACGTTCAAAGTGTAAAGTTGTTTTTTTATTCACAGAGAAATCACACCATTTTCAGTAGACAAGAACAGGAGGATAATATAAGTCAAGGAATAAAAGTGCATCTTTCAGTAGTTCACAGACAACGCGTTCGATTGGACAACAACATCTTTTATATATGCGGTACCGTGTAAGTCTGACGCTTAAATATATCAGTTAGAACTAATGTTCCATTCCCTAACTAAGGTCAACGATTGATTTATTATAGATTTCAAATATCCAAATGCAGCATTTTGACGTGATGGCTCTTTTTCCAGTGATTGCATTATGTTCTTTGCTGCTTCTATATAACAACCTGATTTTTTATTGCAGTAAGCCACAACGTTGTAAAACAGAACGCAGTTATCGTTAATAGTTGCTTCCATTGGCGTCAAATTATTCAGTTTTGTCAAAATTTCATGGCATAATTGTCTTTTACCTAATGCCTCATAACTGAGATACTGTAATAGGTAACAATTCAGAAGAGGATGAATGCGTATAGATGGAACATCATCGTATTTCGGACATGGGAATCCGTCCTCGTAGAATGTCTTCAATTTTACTGGAACTGATAAAAGTTCATATTGTAGAACATCTGGCACAGCCCACATTTCCGCCGTCATATATGTTACTTTAAAATGGGGTTTCACAAACATGCCGTCCTTAAACTCATCTAAAATATAGTTATACTCCGATGGCAACCCGTTTTGTATTTGTTCGGAATAACACTCTGCTAAAATCGCTTCTTTAAGTTTCCGTAAAGGCTCAGTTTTCATACGTATCAACAAGATTAGCAAATGATTCTGACTTGCATTTACTTTGTCCCATAGGCGTTTCGATGGGGTAACATCAATAATCTGTTTAAGTATTTCTGCGCATATTTCAATAGCACTTTCAAACTAACGTTCCATAAAGAAAAATGTGGCTAAACGCAAAAATATAAATGACCTTGGAGACTTTTTTGTTGGAATGAGATATTTCATGGCTTCATCTAACATCTGTTTTTGTTGCGGAATTTTCCTAAACAAAGAATATGATAAAATACCAATGATACTGTTCATCATTACTGTATATTCATTCTTAAATACAGTTATTTCTTTGTAACTTTCAATCTCACTCAAGATATCTTTATATCTTTGTATGCTTTCAAGAGATGGAAACCGGTCATACTTTAACCAAAAGAACTGGAGCGTTGTAAAATCGTGATATAATCTTTTGATTTTGTCATCCCAACATTGAAGTATTATTGATTTATTTAATGCTTTCTCCAACAATTCTGGACAAAAGTTTCTTGAAACTTTTTGCACTGTTTCAAAGCTTTTCAGATACAAAATATTCATAATATTGTCTTTGAAATCATTTAGGACGACTTGTAAAGATGTCGAAAGAATGGGCGTTAATTTTGAATTAAACAGATTTCTCTCTTCGATAATGTAATGTGGCATATATCCTTCCCTCAGAAATTTGATAAGTTTCTGAATACACTCCTGCAAACAGCAAATCAAATGAGAAGGTCTCCAATTTAGTTTTTCTTTTTCAGCACACCAAAATATTAAATTTTTCAAGCAATATGAAGACAAAATGTCCTTTTCGTTATCTCTATGATACAAAGGTCTTATGCGATCCTTCATTACTATTTTTAACATGATGTAACAGTATATTTGGACATTGTTAAGAACTTCAAACAAAATGTGTTCACCTCTCATAGATAAACGCCATTGATTGGACTTGTTACTGCTATCAAAATTGCCAACTGGGGCCAACAAACATTTTTCAGCCACGACCTGTTTTATTATTTGTGTTGATGGCCAACCAGAGTCTTTTACACGAGTAATCCAAGCGTTTGCACACGATGGCCAGTAATCATACCCCAGACAAGGCACATTATCGCTGACGAGTGCTTCGGAGGAGAGAACGCTATCAAAGCATTTTTCTGTTAAAGCAGGTCCATTTTGTTCAAACTTATTGGTGATGTCTCTTGTAATATTTAGATCTTCTGCATGGTGTTGTCGAACTAATTTATAAGCACATTCATTTGGCAGAAAACATGTATTTAATTCAATTTTTTCGTTATTGATATACAGGGGGACGCTCGGAGGCCACTTAATCATCATGTAACCTGGAAATTCACTGTCATGGAATGCAAAACAAATGCTATGCTTTTTGATTTCTTTGGGTAGATTTCCCAGGAAATTTTGTTTTTCTTTCTCACTTAACATATTCAAGAAATCATTGTCATATACTTTTATTTCTTCAAAATATGGTAAAATTGCATCTAAATCACTAAGCTCCCCTGAGGCATAAATCCCCCCAACTATACCTTCTGCTCTGCTACCCACATATATAGCTTCATTAGCATCGCATAGGTGATTGCTTACAAAATGATGAAATTTACTGCAATTCCTATTAAACTTTATTTCTGTTGGTGAAAATCCAGCGGCATCTAATACACTTTTCAGCAGAAGAGAATTTGTTTCAACAAGATCACAAACAAAGTTCTTTACAAAGGAGAAAAACAATTTTATATGAGAACCTCAAACGACCGTGTAATTAACAGGTGATGTATAAGTTTCGGCAGTCATGCGATCGTACGATCCAGTGTTGTGTACATGTACGACACACCTTATAAATCATTATTTTTGTAGATTTGACCAGTAAGTGCGTAGATTAAAATTATTTTATTTTATATTTGAGTACAATTTGAAATTGACTTGGTTAAAAACAAAACTTTACGACAAAAGAAATGATCTCAGTTGCCTCAGTTTAATCCTTCATGTAACAGCATGTCATCAGATCAGATATCGATCAGTTGATTCGATATTCCAGAGCGTGTATGATTCTCTTGTTGAATGTTTACTGATCATTATAACGTTATTATACGAAGAGTTTCGAGAAGTGACGTTTCATGGACATTTTGTGCTAGACTTTCGTTGTATTTTGTTGTTTTTTACTATGGCTACTAATATATTGTCTTATTTTCGATATATGAGTTTGCTTATCCTGTGGTATTTTTCGTATCTTCTTAACAATTACTTGTCATGTTTATTAGATCTTACGACAATAACAAGTTCGATCAAATGAAACTATATATCCTAGTATTTATAATATTTTTTTTCCATTTCATGTATATATTACCAAACTAAACAAAGAGAAACAAAAGCAAATAAGAAAGTTATGGAAGTAATTTGTTTTCAGCATTGTTAATGTCTAAATACAGCTAAATGGCTTATTGTAAAAGTGAGATATTTCAATTTTCTAATTATAGCATGTATTGAATAATGACGTTATTTTACTTTCCGTATACTTTTAATTTCTAAATCAGATCTTTGAAAAATCAAATGAATCTTTTTAACGTAGACGATATAAAAAGATAAATAAAATAATCATAGACACCAGGTTGAAAATGTTGTACGCGTGTTCCTACTTCAAAAGACTAGCTAGTGACGCTCCAATCAGATAAGTTTAAAAGTCTTAAACACTTTAAGAATATTGAGGACCCAGTAATAATCCATCACAACACAGGTCCATCTAGTTCAATGAAATAAGTTTTTCCTTTTATCCTATTAGTTTTTCCTTTTATCTTATTAGTTTTTCCATTTTTTTATTGGTTATTTATGACTTGTAAATAAACGTATTAAAGTTACGAATTTTCTTCTCTAAACGCGCGTTTCGTCTACAAATGAACTCATCTGTGAAGTTCGAGTCCATATAGGGTACGTAGCAATGAGGAATTATTTATTCCAAAGATGAATAAGTAATAATTATCCATATCTTAATTTTTAAATGAATACCAATAACCCTGAATACAATGTAGTTTACCGTTACCATCAAAATATCCTTTGAATTATAACATTAACTAAAGCTGCATATATGAGAGATCTTTATATATATATTAAGATATATTATGAAAAAGTTAAAATAATCAAATTATTTGAAAAATTCTATTCATGATCTAAACAATGAAGTTTATATTTCATTTCTTTCATCTTAATACTTACCCATGACTGTTATCTTTTTCATTTGCTGTGACTGTCTCTTGTCTATTTAAACAAAATATAAAAATATCTCTTTTGAATATACTGTAAAAACACAATTCAACGAATTAATATCTAAAATTATGCTTTTGCATTATACCATGCAAAAATGGTTAATGTCTTTTTTCTTTTTTCTTTTTGATTAATTTGTTTCAATTATATTCCATTTTTTCGGGATTATTTCAGAAATATAAAATGGTTGAAGCATTATTTTGGACGCATGAAATAACAACGTGCTGTTTAATATATATATTTTTTTTACATTATTTTTATTTCAAAGATATCAAACAAAGACAAACCATAGAGCAATGCTATAGTTAAAGATAATTACAGAACTTATGTTCAAGTAAAGCAATTCTATTGTATGATTTATTATTCCAATTTCTAACGTATACGGTCAAACCTAATAAATATTATACAGATAATGGTAATAAATTTAAATTCTATAAATAGTTATCAAAGGTACCAGGATTATAATTTAGTACGCCAGACGCGCGTTTCGTCTACATAAGACTCATTAGTGACGCTCATATCAAAATATTTATAAAGCCAAACAAGTACAAAATTGAAGAGCATTGAGGATTCAAAATTCCAAAAAGTTGTGCCAAATACGGCTAAGGTAATCAATGCCTGGGATCAGAAAGTCATTATTTTTTCCAAAAAATTAAGTTTGGTCAACTGGAAATTTATATAAATGACCACATTATTGATATTCATGTCAACACCGAAGAGTTGACTACTGGGCTTGTGATATTCTCGGTGACGACACGTACACCATCAGTGGTATAAGTCTTGCTATATTTGTATTTTTTCGAGATCACTTACCTTAAGAATAATATAGTCATCATATATAAAGAACGGAAAGAAGGAATATTAACCCTAATCCGACCAGAAAACTATGCAAATGTCTCAATTCACTGTCAGGTGATAAACGCTTTATACATGTCATAAATAAATATAACATGCATGTGATAATGTCGTGTGTAGTGCATAGTTCTTCAATCTCATCACGTGTCATGTTGATATCATTTTATATCAGATAACAGATAACAGAAGTAATATTTCATATAAGGACACTATTTAGAACTAATTCTGCGACAATGTGAAAACTCATAAGTTAATCTAGAAATTTAGGAATCGACAAGGATAGAGGACACTTAATGCCGATGACGGTCTGTTGTTGTATCATTGCACATTGAGAACGTGAAAGCTGTCAACATTATCAGAACATTGGCCTAAAGGACCAAAAAAAGAAGGGTTCTATGTCTCGCTTGCGATTGCTGATGTCTGTGATAGAGTGCAGTGTTGACCGCTATGCTTGATTCTTGTGTCCTTGATTTCTAACTAATCGAATTTGTGTAGTTAAATCTGTCAACAAGAGTTAAATATTTACTGGTACAACTGAACATTTTTAAAATGAGTTATTTTACTATTGTCCTTATCAAATATCATCATGTAAATAGACAAAATTATAAACAGTACTTTACAATGAAATAATTATTGGTTACTGAAATGACCTATTTTTTTCTAATTTGATCTCATAATTAAGGTACAAAATTGTTTAACATTGTCATTTCGTGGCCTTTTTATGCGGTATGGGTACGGTGATTTATAGTTGAAAAATTATGTGTCATGTTGGTATCTTGTGGAGAGTTGTCTCATTTGTAATCATAACACATCTTTTTTTGTTCTAACTTCATTTCTAAGAATATCCATATTGCATAACTTATCAGTCTAATGTTTAATTGACAGATCTAAGGCAGATGCGAATTTAAATTTTGATTTTTGAGAATTAAAAAGCTATCATTTTCCTTCAACTGTTTGTTTCACTGTATAAAAGATAACCTTTTGAAAGTGAATAAAAGAGAGAATAGCTAGAAACATTGATTATAAAAGAAAAAACTATAACCTGAATTTAGCAGTCTATTCATGTGAGAGGTAAAACAAGCTTTTACACCAGCTTAATTTACAAGTTTTTACCAAGTCAGGAATAAAACAGTTGTTTTCCATTCGTTTTGATCTGAAACTTTGAAAAGCGACTCTCATTTTTTAATCCTCCTTAGAGTTATTTTTTTATGTTATTCTACCCTTTTTAATACTGAACGACTAATTTAGGCAAACCCATGCTATAAAATTCGTTAGAGTCAGAACATTTGACCATTTAGTTTAAAATACAAAATGAATATTTAAACTCAACATTTAGAAATAAACTGACTACACAATGGCTTAGAAAAGAAAATGACCAACAGATGAACAACAGTACACAAAACACAACATAGAAAACCAGAGAAAGTGCAACATGAACCCAAACAAAAAATGGGGGTGATTTCAGATGCTCCAGGCGAGTATACTGATTCATTGTCACATGATGCATTCGTCTTTTTCGCTCAGGGTAGTACAGAACCAGTGACAATTCTTAATAGGTAGGTCACATTTGGAAAGGGGGTGGAGAAATGGCAAAGGGATTGTAGTTACGAACATACTCGCTGTCATATTAGTGTGCAGCCCATCAGTCTTCTTGTACTATTCTTACACTATTTCTTATTGATTTATAAAACGTATATCGTTATGTACCTCGAAGGTGTCGTAACTGTTTTTCGTGGTCTGCATTTTGCTTTTAAATTGGAAGACTATTCGTGACAATATCTGTTTGATTACTTTGTCAGAGTTACTTTGTAACAACTTGTGAAATTGTTTTGGTTGGTTTATTTCACGTATTTAGCAAAATAATGATATAAAGCTGTGTTTGAAAAGTTGACTTTATCATATTTTTATTCACTTTGACAATGAAATAATTTGTTTCCGAAGTTAGAAACGACGAAAGCTTTCTCATTGGCAATCATACCAAATATTCAAATGTTTGTAAGCTGATTGATACTGTTATCTCTTTAGGTCAGGATAAAAAAATAGAGGAGACCAATCGGTCAGTTACCAGTTTATTAATAATGGCATGAAAAGGATATATTTGAATCATTTGGCTATCTAAGATTTTATTACAAACAAAATTATTGAAACGATAGGCATTCAATTGAAATGTACTGTGCATATAATACAAAACTGAACAAGACAGAACGACCATTGTGTATAATATATAGCATAGTAATATTACAACTGGTCGTATCTAAATTGTAAACTGGAACAGTTTAGACAATAGGAAAGGTCGCTCGTAAGTTCATTGTCATAAATATTTATCAGTTTCCTTCAAAGGATCATAGAGAAATAGCTCTTTTATGTTTTCACTTAAATAGTTTTTATCTACTTTTCTCTATTTTGTTTGTTCGCACAAATATAAACTAGACCTTCTGTTGTTGTTTTTTTCTATGGTCGGGTTGTTGTCTCTTTGACACATTCCCCATTTCCATTCTCAATTTTATTAATAAAATTATCTTCCAGATTGATTCATAAAGATAATTGTATTTGCATATTAGATATTAAATTTCGAAGGTATATAAACTAATAAATTCATAACAAAATAAACAAGCTTAACATTTAAATAGTGCCCTATTAGAACTCATATCGTGATGCATGTAATATAAAGGAATATATTTCTCGATATCGTAATTTCGGGATATGCATTTCTTTTAATCCTGCATCTCTGGATTTCATGGTCTTAAGGGCGGGATTTCGGGATCAGGACCCCTCCGACCACCCCTCAAATTAGCCTTAGTCATTTATACCTGATGCATAGGCTACCATTGACATCTTAATAAGGCTCTCAAAAGAACAAAAACACTGATGGATTGTCCTAGAAGCATATTTTTTTTATACTAATAATGGTCTATATATAAGCAGTTACATTTATTTCATGTTTGAAACGGTGCAAATTGTTAATTTTATTTGACTTTTACCAAAAGCAGCATTGTAGAAAAGGAGAAAAATAATTGTGGTCTGAGGCCAGACACACGAAAATATTTGAATTTAACAGATATAAAACAAATATCGGACTTTTGAATAAGGGAAAAGGCTGTTGATACCTTTCATGAAATTTCCCATTCATACTATCTTTTACAAAAAAAAATCATCCTACAATAGTCCACAAGCTGTATATACCCGCAATTTTGCGGGTGAGTTCTAGTTTAATTTAAAAGAGGGGCAAACGATATCAGAGGAACAGTAAAACTCATAGATAGAAAATGAGCTGTCAATTCCATGGCTAAAAATAGGAAAGACAAACAGACAAGTGTTTATACCATGAATATATTCATTAGTCATTAATCATAAACATTTTATAACTAAAGGAAGCTAACAAGAATTAGTATGTATATTGCATAGAATAGCTTTTGTCACTTTACATGATCACGACTATCTAAAAAAAAAAGAATGCAATTCATGTTCTGCTTTTTCTTTACATAACTTGCATTTTCTGCCATTATTTTTTTCAATTTGTGTATTTTCTCATTTCTTTAATCATGTGGTGATGAGCTGTGGCATGTGATTTGCCGTGGGTCTTCAAGTTTATAGTTCAAAAGCTGTATTCATAGACAAATATCAGTATACAGAAAGCATATTTTCTATTGCGTTTCATTATCGTCTTATTACAAACAAATATTTAAAACAAGCATGTTTTAAACAAAGAAGCAAGCATACAACTCACAAAAGAGCTAAACATCAAAGCTTGAATGATTTGCTTTGATTGTGCAGCTCTTTTGTTGCTGTTGTATGCTTGCTTTGTTGACAGGACATTTAAGCTTTACCCTATACAAATTAATTAGCTTTAATCAATACGCAAACTTATATCAACTTGTTTTTGTATGATTCATTGATCTAAAAAGAAAACCTCATTCCTCTTGTGTTCTTTCTAATGTATATAGATATAGGAAGATGTGGTGTGAGTGCCAATGAGACAACTCTCCACCCAAATAACAATTTAAAAAGTAAACCATTATAGATTAAAGTACGGCCTTCAACACGGAGCCGTCTATATATTTATAAATCCCTGTCTTCAAATGTATTGCTTTGATAATTCCTGATGAAAGTAAATCCAGTAAATAAAGGCAACAGTGGCATACCTCTGTTCGAAAGTATCTATCGATTGAGGGAACACAAATCCGCGTTACAAAATCATGAGGTAAAAAAAAAGGCAACAGTGGCATACCTCTCTTCGAAAGTTATCTATCGATTGAGGGAAAACAAATCCGCGTTACAAAAAAAAATGAGGTAAACACATCAACTATTAGAGGAAAACAACAAGACAACAGAAATACTGAAGTGCAACAAAAAAAAAAACGACAATGATACACAGACAAAACAAACTATAAGATTACAACTGCCATTTTCCTTAACTTGGCACAGGCTTTCTTAAGAAAAAATAAACATTGTGCAGTAAAACGCTAGTTACATAAATATCTTCCAGCGCATTGAAATGAGGAAAATCATCAAGCATCAACACGCAAATATGATGTTGATAAAGGGGTGACATATGGTTTTTTAATTATTAAATTAATGCATCAGTAGTAAACCGATGTTCAAACCGTTAAAATGTCTGTTGTGCACAAAGAAATCATACCATTTTCTGAAAATAAGAACAGGAGAAGAAAATAAGTCAAGGAACACAAGTGTGTTTTTTTTCTTTCGAAATCCTGCACAGACATTTAGTTCGATTTGACAACACAAATTTTATATATGCGATACCGTGTAAGTCTGATGCTTAAACGTATCAGTTAGAACTAATGTTCCATTCCCTAACCAAGGTCAATGATTGATTTATCATGGATTTCAAATATCCAAATGCAGCATTGCGGCGTGATGGTTTTGTTTTCAATGATTGCAGTATGAATTTTGTTGCATTTCTATAGTGACCTGAATTTTTGTTGCAGTAAGCCACTACATTGTAAAACAGAATGCAGTTTTCGTCAACCATTGCTTCCTTTGCAGTTAAATTATTAAGTTTTTTTAGAACTTCATGGCATAATTTTGTTTTTCCTAATGACTCGTAACAGAGATACTGTAATAGGTAACAATTCAGAAGAGGATGTATGCTTATTGATGGAACATCATCGTATTTTTGACATGGATATTTGCCATTGTAAAATGTCTTCAATTTTTCTGGAACTGATAAGAGTTCATATTGTAGAACATCTGGCACAGCCCACATTTCTGCAGTCATATATGTAACTTTAAAATGAGGTTGCACTAACATGCCGTTCTTAAATTCATTTAAGATATAGTTAACTTCCAATGGCAATTCGTTCTGTATTTCGTTCGAATAAGACGCGTCTAAAATCGATTCTTTTAGCTTCTTTAAATGATCAGTTTTCAGTGATAGCAACAAGGTGTTCAAACTTTTATAACTTTGATTTATTTTTTCACGTATTCCTTTTGCTGGAGTTACATCAATTATCTGTTTTAGTATTTTTATGCATATTTCAATAGCACTTTCAAACTTACGTTCCATAAAGAAAAACATTGCTAAGCGCAAAAGAATACATGACCTTGGAGACGTTCTCGTGACATCAAGATATTTGATCGCTTCATCCAAAAACGTTCTTTGTAACGGGTTTTGCTTATACAAAGAATATGATAAAATACCAATGATACTGTTGATCATTACTGTACTTTCATTCTTAAATACGGTAAATCCTTTGTAATGTTCTATCTCACTCAAGATATCTTTATATCTTTTTATGCTTTTACGTGTTGGATACCGGTCATATTTTAACCAAAAGAATTGAAGAGTTGTAAAATCAAGATATAATCTTCCGATTCTGTCTTTCCAACATTCAATTATTACTGATAGTTCAGTAACGATCTCCAACAAGTCTGGACGAAAGTTCAGCGAAGCTTTTTTCAATTTTTCAAAGCTTTTTTGATACAAAATATCCATGATATTGTCTTTGAAATAATTTAGGTCATCTTGTAAAGATGAAGAAAGACTATCCGTTAATTTTGAATTGAACAGATTTCTTTTGTCGATAATGTAATGTGGCAGATTTTTGGCACATAAAAATATCATAAGCTTCTGTATACAACTCTGCAAGCAAACAATCAAGTTTGAAGGTATCCAATTTAGTTTTTCTTTTTCGGCACACCAGAATATTAAGTTTTTCAAGCAATATGAAGACAAAATGTCCTTCTCAGTATCACAAGAACAACGTGGTCTAATATAATCCTTCATAACTATTTTCAACATAATGTAACAATATATTTGAACATCGTTAAGAGCTCCAAACAGAACAGTTTCACCTCTCATTGATAAACGCCAATGAATGTCCTTGTTATTGCTATCAAAATGGCCAACTGGGGCTAAAAAGCATTTTTTCGCAACAACCTGTTTTATTGATCTTTTGAAGGCCAACCAATGTCTTTGCGACGCTTGATCCAATCGTTTGCACAAGGTGGCCAGTAATCATACACTAGACATGGCACATTATCGCTGCTGAGAACTTGACAGGATGTTTTGTTATCCCGACATATTTCTGTTAAAGCAGGTCCATTTGGTTCAAATTTATTTGAAATGTCTCTTGTTATATTAAGATCTTCTGCGAGGTTTTGTCGAACAAGTTTATTCATACATTCATTTGGCAGAAACCCTGTTTTCAATTCAATAACTTCGTTTCCAAAATATATACAACGGTGTCTTCGGGACCACGTGATCTTCATGTAACCCGGAAAGTCCTTGTCGTGAAGTGCATAACAAACTGGGTGCTCTTCTTTGGATAATGTTTTAAGTGGTTTTGTCTCATATACTTTTAATTCTGGAAATGGTAAAATTGCATCTAAATCACTTTGATTCCCTGAGTAAAATGAGCCACCAGCTATTCCTTCAAATCTACTGCCAACATATATGGTGTCATTGGCTTTGCACAGTTGCTTGCTTACATAATCATCAAAATCATGGGTATTCTTTTTAAACTTTATTTCAGATGGTGAAAATCCAGCAGCATTTAAGACACTTGTCATCAGAAGAGATTTTGTTTTATCAGATTCATCAACAGAATTCTCTAAAAAAAAAGATTAAGAGATACAATTATATTTCAGAACTGCAAACAACCCTCAAATCGACAGATGATGTATATTAATTTCAATGATCATGTGATTTTTAGATCCAGCAGTGTAATAGACATGCACCTCATATCTTGGAATCAATGTCTAGCAGATTTGACAAATAAGTGCGTAGTTTAAACATACTGTCATTTTGATGATTGAATTTCATTATTGTAGAGCCTAGGTGGTCGAGTGGTCTAACGCGTAGGAAATAGTTCATAACAATTTAGTGCCACGATCTCTCAGTAATATTAGTTGATATCCTGGCCAAGGAAGAACCAACAGTTTGCTTGGGATATTAACAAATCTAACATTGTTAGACAGATTTTTAGACGAAATGTATGTAAATGTATATCAACAATTCTAAATTGAAAACCTCTTTTTGCGTTGGCTATAAACCGCAATTTTTATTCGTGTGCCAAAAAACCCGTCTTGACAGTTAAAGGAGTAGGTCCGGTAAGAACCGATTTTGGCCTCAAATATCAGGTTCATCTGACGAAAGATTTTGACCACTTTTAAACACTAAAGTGTCTATTTTATTTTATTTTATTAGTTTATGTTAAAGATTTTAACTAATTTGGCCATTAAAAACGATCTGATTCAAGCTCAAATATGAAAAATCTACAAAATATGCCGAAAATGTCACTTTTCAGATGGTTTTTGTCAAAAATGAAAGTGGCCGCATCCGTGTTCATTCTCAACTTTTATATATGTTATGTATTATCATCAAATCCTACTTACATTTTAATAGAAAGGATGAACACGAATGCGGCCACTTTCGTTTTTCACAAAAACCGTCTAAAATTTAACTAAAATGCTAGAATTGTGAAGATTTCAGTGATTTAGCATGACTTAATGGTGCTAGTTCTCGATATATGTGCATTGAATTGTCAAAAACATCCCATATTTATGTAGCAGAAGCATTCTACTGTCCAATAAATAACTTAAAGTTTACTGTTTAACAATTTTGTAAAACTGCTATATTTTGGGGCCAAAAAGGGGTCTTATCGGACCTTCTCCTTTAGTTATTTAAAAAGCTCGGCAAGCCTCGCGCTTCAAATAATAAAATGTAATTGTCTCGAGTGGAGAAATATCGTAATACATTTTTTGCAGTGTAGGAATCTATATTTCTTAAACTCTGCTGATATGTAGATATATATACATGTATAAATATGGTTGCAAATTTTCAGATTTAACATTGTTGTGCTGATATTTGGAGTTATAGTGAGTATAGAATGTGTTCACCTTTACTGGTGATCCAATTGATGGATCAGTCGTATAGTTGTCAATTGTTTATACGTACTTATCATATGAATACACACAAAGCTATACTTTTGAAGTTATTTTTAAATTTCTATTAACAATATAAACAAAAAATCTATAAGTTTGCATAACTTAATTATTTCTTACTTCTAAACCTACCCATGGATATCATATTGTTTGTTTTGTTGCTGTTTCTGGTCTTCATCAAATGGGAAACTTCCTTTGTATATATGACTGTAAAAAAATATATGGAAAAACAAATTTTGCTATTCATTGTCCTCAGCAGTCGCTCAGTCACCTAACTATTTCAATATTTCAAACAATCTACTCCCAAAAATATTACCTTCGTTAAACACAACAGGGCAGGGTTGATACTTTTCCATGAATATAATAAAAAGGCGAATAAGAAAATTATTCAATCAAAGTCGTCCTATCAAAAATATAACATAATGCAATGCATTTTATTTTGATTATCCTTATACCATCTCCGGATGCGGGAATTTCTCGTTACATTGAAGACCTGTTGGTGACCTTCCGCTGTTGTTTTTTCTATGGTCGGGTTGTTGTCTCTTTGATACATTCCCCATTTCCATTCTAAATGTTATTATATAGAAACAATCTAATTGTGTTTGAGTATTGGTTTAAGGTTCTCATAATCAAAATATCTAACAACATTTCACTACAAACTAAGTAACAAATTGGTTGATGTATGATTTAAAAAAAATTGTCATGAATCTTTTATTATTTTCTATCAGTTAAAAGTAAATTTATTTTATCAGCAACATATTGTCTATGTCAAATCAGTTTATTTAGTAATATTTCAGAAACATTTCAGAGGTTGAAGATTGAATAACAAAGATAGCAAACACAAAAAATGACATTGAGTAATTATATCAACCTGTAGCCTGGATATATAAAGATAATAGACTTTGCAGAGGAAGATGTATCAAACATTTTGCTTTATACGTTTTAAATACTAAATAATTAGCTCTAGTTATCATGAACAGAAAAAGGTGTAATTGGCTTGTTTTGTTTTATAAAATTATTGCCCATTTTTATGATTTAAAAAAAAAGTCTCCGTAGTCAGAAGTTCGCTGAAAACGCCACTAGGGTGAAGGTTACTTAAAATTAAAGTAAAAATTAAATGTTTTATTTAAAAATAACTTCGTTTAGTAAGGATATTACAAAGTAAAAATACAAAAGAGGCAATTTAAATCAATACAATAAGGTCAGACAATATAATATATTTTTTTACGTCTCATAAAACATGAATGGAGTGTATTAGCCAAAAGTGGTTGGATTTCATCACATTTCATTAGAGATGTAAACTCTAAATATTCATAAATTGTCAATCAACTGTTTATCATTTTGGAAAAGTTCAAATCTAATGTCAGAATATACCTTATAGCTATTTAGTCCAATTCGGGAAAATTATACAAATTAGTCATTTATGCAACTTCCTGGGATAGACTGCCGATAATAGAGGTCATCAGTAGTGAGCTGAGGGAGGAAAAAACTTTAGAAAGCGATCATTAAGGAACTTTGATAAGAGTATGATCCACTTTTTCGAAATTAAAATTGAAGTAAAGAAATATTTTGTTTGAAGTATTTACGGTAGTTTAAACAGGCCTCATTAAAAAGTATCATGCATGGTGAATTGATTAAACAGGGTCTCAGATTGCTTCAACTGGATGAAAAAGTTGTGCAATTTTAGAACTTATCCGGAATGGAATAAATAGTGATTAGGTGTATAGAGCGGACAGTTCATCATGAAGTATATTTCATTTTCTACGGTTGAATTGTAATATAGTTTACATAGTAATTCAAGGGTATCTGAGGTCTGGAGTATCTGTTATATGGTACGTTATAGTGTTTGTTACGTTATCAGACTAGATCGGTGATTAGTCAGACCGGAAGTGAGATTGTCGTCAGGACTATCCTGGTCCCCGGGACTACGTTCCAGGTATTAGCTATTAGCACACTCTCTCACGAGATATATAGCCAATATAATTTGAAAATGCCATTCTGCCCTAATTTGCTTTAAATCCAGTGCAAACACAAATACCCCTCTATAGAGGGATAATTTTATCCCTCTAAAGAAGGTTTTTCCCTTTATACAGGTATAATCACCATCCAGGGGGTTTGTTCCCAACCTGTATAAGTCGGACAAAATTGGGACATTTTTTTTGCAGCTGACAGTTACTGAACGCCGGTAAAACCAATGCAAATACAGGAATTATATTCATTTTCTGCATGAATGTTTATTTGATTTGAATTTAGTTGACGTTGATTTTGATAATTTATATAGCTGTTAATAATAAAGATGTATTTATTCCTGTTGTTTTATTCACTGTTTGATTACAGATTAGCCATGTGTTGTTTACGTAATGCATCAATGATTTTGTAGGCTATTACTTTTTTTCAATTCAATTCAATTCAATTCAAAGTTTTATTGCCATATAAACTTTACAGTTTGTGACATATAACAACAACAAAAACAAATAAAGACAATAACTAAGTAACTCAATATATATACACAAATTCAGGTAAATATTAAAGGGTCCCCTTTCCTCAGTTCCATTGACTTTTTTATAAAGGATCCTAGTTTATTCACTTGTGTTGGTGTTGATGGGTTAAGTATATATATAACTTTGTCATTGTCAGTGAGATTAGCAAATAAATTACTTTCTCTATTAATGCAATCAAAATATGTTAATCTAATATTTGAATTATGAGAACAATTTATTAGGAAATGTTTCTCATCATCTAGTACTTTACATTTTTTGCAAAGTCTCTCTTCGCGAGGAATTTTAAAATGCCTCCCTTTTTCAATTAATAATGAATGGTCACTGATTCTAAGTTTTGTAATTAATTTTCTAAATTCAAAGTTTGGGTTAGAGAGGTAAGGTTTGATCAATAGATTTGGCTCAAGTGCTTTATAAAAATTTAATTTACTTTTATCATCAATAGATGTTAACTTATTTATCAACAGGTTGTTGTAGTATGAGTTTATTTGGGGTTTAATATAGCTTTTAATATTTTTTAATTGTTTTAAATTATCACAGGTTTTTAGTCTATCTATATCAATGTTAGATTCATAAAGAATATCTTTTGCAAAAGTGAACCATGAATAGGTGCCACTAGAATCCAAAGTTTTAGTTAATTGAAAAGATTCATGTAATAAGGGATTCAAATTTGAGGTGAAAAGCCTTGCTAAATACATAATAGTTTGGGTTTTTATATGACATTCAATAGGCAGTCTTCCCAATTCATTCCTTGTACCAAAATTTGAGGCACTCTTGTTAGTGCCAAGGGTAAACTTGCAATAACCAAGATGCAAGTTTTCTATTGGAGTCTTGTCAATAAAATTAAATTACTAACAACCTATTGTTTGAGAAGGCGAATATAAACCAATATGAACCTTAAAAAATTTAAGGTCAATCAATACTTTTCTGGGCACACATCACTCCGGCACGGGACGTTTGCGCTTTTTCATAGGACATTTGCGCTTTTTTTTGTGGACACTTGCGCTTCAAAACATAGGACATTTGCGCTTTTCAAAAATGGACATTTGCGCTTTTTATATAGGACATTTGCGCTTTTACAATTTTTGATATTTATGACTTTCCTCCTCTTTATCCGGGCTTGGGACCGACAGGTTTGACCTGGCAGAGTTAAAGTCATTCTTTATGGTTAAAAGTTTTAAAAAATAGCACATTCATGTCATAGCACAATGTTGATATATGTTTAAAAGTTTATGTACAGCTAAAGTAAATAAATAAAATCAAGTACTGTCATCACAACTACAGGTCAGTTTTAGCTTGATATTTAAAGCCTAATGAGTGAACAAATTTTAATCTTGTTATCTGTCCTGATTAGTATTTAGCCCACATCTTAAATAAATGATCGAGACCAGCTCCACGAAAGGTCTCCAATTTTTAGGGTTTGGTCGAAACCATTTAAAGATCCATCAAGACATATACATTTTTTCCTTTACTAGTCTCTGTACTTTAAAATCCATGTTCAAGACTGTGTAAATGTGTACTAACTAATGACAAATATAAGTTAAAATAAAAGTTATGTACGTAATGATTACTTCTCATCAAGATTACAGAGAGTCGATTGTAGGTAAAAAGCGCAAATGTCCGGTCCTTCTAATACAGGTGAATAAAAATTAAAAGCGCAAATGTCCATAGTATTTGAAGCGCAAATGTCCTATCGTTTTACAGGTAAAAAAGCGCAAACGTCCTGTGCCCCATCACTCAGTGTTAAAGAAGCATGTAGACTTCATAATTCTTTTTATATTGTGATGATTAAATGATTAAAAAAATTAAGTGAAGCTAATCTACTTTATATTAAAATAACTCCCAATTGACTCATTAGTGTCATCTGTTTACCTATCACTGATATTTTTCACACCTTTAGTGAATACAACTCTTTGTCTCTTAATTGGGGGTTATCAATGGATTATATTGGCTTTTAATAAATTTTGTAATCTTTGTGTTTACCTGAGACATTTTAATGAATAATATTTTGATCTTGGTAATGACTATCAAAATTATTTTTTTATTATTGTATGATTAATAAGTATTGGATTGATATCATAATATCACAATAATGACACAATAACTCCGCTGAATACATCCTTTTACATAGTTGGTACATTGTAATCTCGTTTACATTTTTGGTTCTTAGCCCTTTCTTTTGGGTTTATGCACAAACCACTTGACGGGAAGCACTAATGACAGGACGATTGCCCGGATAGTGACAGGACGGTTGACCGGACGACATATAAATAGTCATAACTTTTTTGTTATCCGATAGATTTGTTTGATATTTGTAAACCTGAAAGATATTAAACTATATTTTATGAAAATAAAATAAAAAGGGAGAAAATAATTATTTTTGATCAAAAAAAGTTGACCGGACGGTATTCACACTCGCCAATATACGCTATATATATATGCAACTGGTCGACGACAAATGTTAATATCTCTTTTGTTTTACAATATTTGTCCATGAAACTCAGGAATCTGTGAGATTTATAAATATATTACACGAAAATATAAACTTTAAAGTAAAAAAGAACAAAAATCTGCAAAAAAAGTTGACCGGACGGTATTCACTTTCGACGATGTACGCGTACAATATTTTTTTATAATATATATATAGCGTATATCGGCGAGGGTGAATACCGTCCGGTCAACTTTTTTTGAGAAAAACTCGTTTTTTGGCAATCAAGTTTATATTTTCGCATAATATATTTATAAATCTCACAGATTCCTGAGTTTCATGGACAAATATTGTAAAACAAAAGAGATATTAACATTTGTCGTCGACCAGTTGAATATATATATAGCGTATATTGGCGAGTGTGAATACCGTCCGGTCAACTTTTTTTGCTCAAAAATAATTATTTTTTCACTTTTTATTTTATTTTCATAAAATATAGTTTAATATCTTTCAGGTTTACAAATATTAAACAAATCTATCGGATAACAAAACAAGTTATGACTATTTATATGTCGTCCGGTCAACCGTCCTGTCACTATCCGGGCAATCATCCTGTCATTAGTGCAAACCCCATTTGACCATGAAAATCATATCCTGGTCCCCGGGACTACGTTCCAGGTATTAGCTATTAGCATGCTCTCTCACGAGGTCCCGGTACGTGTTATTATTCAAATTTTCAAATGGACCGGAAGTCGTCATATGGGAGTCCGCCTCAACAGCTGCGAGTTTATTATTTAAATTTTAAAATGGACCGGAAGTCGTCATATGGGAGTCCGCCTCAACAGTGCTCAAGTCAACAAACGCTCTAAATTTTGGTTTTACAAGACAAAAAATAACAAAATGACATTGCACATTTCTGCAAAAAAGTATTTTCTTTGATTTAAGACATTAATGATTCAAATCGGGACACAGACAAAAAATGTGCAAACGATTTATTCCAAGCACATTCAACTTTTCATACGACATGGACTTGTTATGTCGGTCAGACCAATGTCAACCTTTAAATTAGACCGTGTTAGGCTTAATAGCAGTCGATAAGTATTGGACAAGAAAGAAAGAAGAGTAAATTCAAATGTGTTTGTCTGAATCATCACAATATTTTAACAATAACTGTATTATATGACGGCGGGCTACAATGTAAGTGTTGAAGTATTGAAGCAGAATTATTATCTTATGGCATACATTTTTATGTGGGGAAATGTCAATATTGTACTTATACAAATGAATGAGGATCATCTGTTCATCAGAGGGAATATACAGATATGGTCACCAGGGGCGGATCCAGTAATTTAAAAAAAAGGGAGGGTTCCTAACCCAGGACAAAAGGAGGGGGGGTCCAATTTACATGTCCCCATTCAAATGCATTGATTGTCCCAAAAAAAGGGACGGTTACAACCTCCGGAACCCCCCTCTGGATCCGCGCCTGGTCACTTTTGCACCTGAAAATTTAATATGGGTGTAGACAAGGATTTGTAAAACTAGTTAGTAACTATACGAATCGTTGTTAGTTAATTACCATACAAATCCTTGGTCTTGGTGTAGTCAAACTGGTGGCCGTGCATATATAACTGAAACTGAAAGTCCTATATAGGCGAACATGTTTATCCATTAGGTTTAATAATTAATAAAAAAAATGAGTGACATTTGATGTCTCGACAGATTTGTATCCTCCCATTGAGAATGGAAATGGGTAATGCATATATATTATTGTTTAATTATTAGAATACCTTTAAACAAGCATTGTAATAGTAATTTCAAACAGAAACTAGACGATGGAAACTGTGGTAAACTTTTATTTTTCAGTAAAATTATACTAAATTTAAACATTTTAAACAACAAGAATATTTAATCTTTAATATTCCTAAATACCTTAGAAACAAATGCACTAAATTAAGAATAAGTGCACACTCATTAGCAATAGAAACTGGTACGTTGTAGGTATGCAAGACCAAAAATGCCCTCTTAAATGAGAGATTTTGTAAATTTTGCACAGGAAAAATTGAAAATGAGATACATTTCTTGATTACGAATACTTTATTTCTCAATAATTACATTAGATGTATGTTTCATTATAATACGTTATTCTGATTGGCTAATTGCACATCACATGTTATTCCGTAAGCAATTGCATGAGACAATAACATTTCATTCATGATAACACGAGGTCCCACAATTAAGTGCACAGTTGAATTTAAAAAATAAACTTCATGAAAATCGTGTTTTTATAATCCTAGCTAAAAAATGTAATTATAAGTATTGAATACTTCTTTTTGTAACTTTATAGGGTTGTAAAAGCGTTGACCGTGCGTACATTTTTAGAATGAAGCGCTTCCGCGCTTCATACAAAATGTACTTCGGTCAACGCTTTTACACCCCAATAAATTTACAAAAAGAAGCATTCAATTCTTAATAAAACTACAATTACATAATATAGATCTAGAGATCATACATAAATATTATATGTTATTCAGGTCTCAGACAGGGTATATACTGTGACATTCCCGGCTTAGAGTTTATATCATCTGAGCCGAAGGCTTGAATACTAGTTCAGTGATAATGAACGTCATACTTATTTCCAAATTGTACACAAAAAACTAAAATTAAAATAATACAAGACTAACAAAGACCAGAGGCTCCTGACTTGGGACAGGCACAAAAATTTGGCGGGACAAACATCTTTATGGGATCTCAACCCTCCCGTATAACTCTAGCCATTGTAAAAAAGTAAACACATAACAATACGTACATTAAAAATTCAATTCAAGAGAAGTCCAAGTCAGATGTCAAAAAGATGTAACCAAAGGAATAAACAAAATGACAATTATACATAAATAACAACACAGACTACTAGCAGTTAACTGACATGCCAGCTCCAGACTTCAATTAAACTGATTGAAAGATTAACTTTACAAACTTAGTAATTTAAAGTGTTGTAAAGATGAGGATAAGAAGTTCATTTAAAAATATAGGACAACAGAGTTGGTGTATGTGGGTTCGATTCCCACCCTAAGCATTCGTTTATATCAGCTGGTGCAAAGCAGGCAGTTTAGCTTAGTGGCCCCACACTGACTCTGTTGTTCCAATGTAAAAAATAAACAAAAGTAACACTTGCTATTTTTGTTTTCTTATCATTTCAAACAATGAAAAACAAAATCATGGTATAACTTTGAAAATTATACCAAAGATAGTGAGATTTACAGGTTTCATTATACAGCTATAGGAAGCTATTAAATATATAACCTATGAAAATACAATGACTTTGAATAATTATACATGATATGTCCTTCTCTTAAATTTCAAATAGAATCCCAGTAAAACTAACCAAAACACATACATTGTACAACACAAATTATTCAAATAACACTTGCATCTTTTTTTCATTGGATTTATCATGTATTATTGCATATACAGAAAGTAACCAAAAGTTAGAATGCAATAAATTCCAGTATTGCACTAGTGCAATAAATTTTCAAAATTCATGACGTTATCAATGACAAAAACTTAGTTTAAACCATTTTTTACTTTCAAATATTATATTGCTATACCGTGAATAAAAGCGTTATTGCATAAATATTGGGGAATATTGTCCCTTGTCAAACATATATTGCACCCACAAGCTTGTGCAATATAAAATTCTATTTGGGACAATATTCCCCAATATTCATGCAATGACCCTATAATATTAAGAGTTTTTGACAAGGTGTGAACTGCAGCCGACACACGTTTGTTTAATTAAACATTTCAATAGACGATTACATGCTGCATGTGGAAATTATACTACAAGTGAAACAGTTGAAGACCTCTTTATATATTTTTATGTATTTATTAAAAACAATATAAACAGTTTAAATACATCTACCCAAAGGTGCGTAACTACGTTTACGTCAAAACGCCCTGTGTCATATGGTATTTTGAACCCCCTAAAAATTGAACCCGGGTCAAAATACCATGCGGTAAAATTCACATGGTATTTTGAACCCCCCTGCAGTATATTGAACCCCACTGTTTTTTAGAAAAAGTATTGCAGATAATCTTATTTCCAATTTATTGACTATTATTATTTTTGATTTGAGGTTTTGAGTAGGGTTCAATATACCGCAGGGGGTCAAATTACCATGGCTATGTAAAATTTTGCAAAATATCTTTTCCAGTAGGCTAAATACATACCAACTACTTGTTGATGTATAATCACTATGTTAAGGAGTGAGAATAGCATGAATTTTCAAATTCAAGGTCTATACATGTAGTAGGGGGTTCAATATACTGCAGGGGGGTAAAAATACCATGGAAATTATTTTCTTTCCTAATATCTTTTCCAGCATGTTAAATACATACAAACTACTTGTTGGGGTATTATAACTATGTTAAAGAGTTAGAATAGCTAGAATTTTTGAAATTTAAGGTCTATGGTAGGGGGTTCAATATACTGCAGGGGGTCAAAATACCATGGAAATTATTTTTTTTCAAAATATATTTTCCAGAATGTTAAATACATAAAACTACTTGTTGGAGTATTATAACTATGTTAAGGAGTTAGAATAGCTAGACTTTTTTTAATTTAAGGTCTATGGAAGGGGGTTCAGTATACCACAGGGGGTCAAAATACCATGGAAATTATTTTTTTTTCCTAATATCTTTTCCAGCATGTTAATACATACAACCTACTTGTTGGAGTATTATTACTATGTTAAGGAGTTAGAATAGCTATAATTTTTTTAATTTAAGGTCTATGGAAGGGGGTTCAGTATACCACAGGGGGGTCAAAATACCATGGAAATTATTTTGTTTCCTAATATCTTTTCCAGCATGTTAATACATACAAACTACTTGTTGGAGTATTATTACTATGTTAAGGAGTTAGAATAGCTATAATTTTTTTAATTTAAGGTCTATGGAAGGGGGTTCAGTATACCACAGGGGGGTCAAAATACCATGGAAATTATTTTGTTTCCTAATATCTTTTCCAGCATGTTAATACATACAAACTACTTGTGGGAGTATTATTACTATGTTAAGGAGTTAGAATAGCTAGAATTTTTGAAATTTAAGGTCTATGGTAGGGGGTTCAATATACTGCAGGGGGGTCAAAATACCATGGATTTTTTTTTTTGAAAATATCTTTTCCAGAATGTTCAATACATACAAACTACTTGTTGGAGTATTATTACTATGTTAAGGAGTTAGAATAGCTAGAATTTGTGAAATTTAAGGTCTATGGTAGGGGGTTCAATATACTGCAGGTGGGTCAAAATACCATGGATTTTTTTTTTTTTTAAATATCTTTTCCAGAATGTTAAATACATACAAACTACTTGTTGGAGTATTATAACTTTGTTAAGGAGTTAGAATAACTAGAATTTTAGAAATTCAAGGTCTATGGTAGGGGTTCAATATACTGCAGGGGGGTCAAAATACCATGGAAACTAATTTTTTTTCAAAATATCTTTTCCAGAATGTTAAATACATACAAACTACTTGTTGGAGTATTATAACTTTGTTAAGGAGTTAGAATAACTAGAATTTTAGAAATTTAAGGTCTATGGTAAGGGGTTCAATATATCCCAGGGGATAAAAATACCATGGAAATTATTTTCTTTCCTGATGTCTTTTCCAGCATACAGGGGGGGGGGGCAATTTACCATTGGGGGGGTTCAATTTACCATAGCGGTATTTTGACCCCAGGGTCATTTTACCATGTTAATCTTATTTCAATAGTTTTAATTGCGAATAAAATTGATGAAATTGTTTCGATCAAAGGATACAGTATTATATATCTATATTTTATAAATTTTTGTCAGTCAATTCTGAATCTATAGGGAATTCTTCTTACTTGCCTTTTGTTTAAAACAATTTGATATTATTGATGTGCTTTGAATTGCTCCCAATAGCAAGAAATAGCGACCCTATATTTCATCGGGAATGTCAAACTTTAGGTTCAGTATAGTTGTTCTTTATTTTTTTTGTCAAACCTTCATGAAATTTTTCGAAATTTGGACAGAAGCTATCCAGAGCATAATGATGAATTTATATATTTATTTTTTTCCGTATATTTAAGTCCTATAACGTATGACCTCGGGGCATTATTTACTATTTCTATTCAATTGTTTCTGATATATCTTTCTTAAACCTTCATCGAATTTTATGGAACTTTGGCAGAAGCATTTTTTGGATATATTTATGAAGCAAATTTTTACAAGTAACCTTTTTTTCAATTGACAAACGGACTTATCTTTTAGCAATTGACAAACGGACTTATCTTTTAGCAATTAACAGACGGTCTATGATTATTATTTTTTACATGACAAATTTGAAATAATTTTCTAGATATTGTCATATATTCCATCTCAAGAAAAAAAAATCTTCAGAAAATGTTGTTTATAATTTAAACTTCTGTAGATGTTATAGCCTGGATTCGATTGGGGCCCCCAAACCACTCGCCGAGGTAAAGGGCGTACACTGAAAAATAACCTAGCTACGCCACTGAGTCCCGTGTTTGTAAGGTCAATTCAGCTATTGTCCGTTCAGTTTGAGACTACTATTATAACACATAGTTCAGGTCTACATTTTCAAATATTGTCCGAGTTTTTGAGCTATAAACAATTAAAAAAAAATTATGAATATTCTTCATCATTTTATTATGTTACCTATAATTCTAAAACAAAATTCAAATTTAAAAATGATAGCTTGCAAACTACAGCAGGTATGGAATTTGATCGGAAATTTTCTGGTCAATTCAGGTAAAATATTTTAATTGGCAGTGGCTATTTTGCCGGCTCTGATTTTAAATATTTTGATTCAAGCCGGCAAAATGGCCTATTTCTCTAGAAATGGCTGTTTAACCAACAATATAGATAATTTGTTATTTTGTAAAAAGTGAAATTTAATATTGACTTGGAAAGTACTATGAAAGTGTGTACTGTCAAAATTAAAGAATTGAATAATTACTGATATACCAGAAGTTAAATAGGAATACAGCAAACAATATTTAAGACACATAATCGTTTCAAAACATTTATCAGTCAAACTTTTAAGTATATATAAATAACTATTAAGAATTTATAATC
Organism: Mytilus trossulus; assembly: GCF_036588685.1. Taxonomy (NCBI): domain Eukaryota; kingdom Metazoa; phylum Mollusca; class Bivalvia; order Mytilida; family Mytilidae; genus Mytilus; species Mytilus trossulus. Next base: position 56,223,896 of record NC_086382.1, read on the forward strand.
ATAAACAAATAAAAGTATGGAGCATCCCTTTGTTCCAATGAAGTCATATTTAAACAATCATGTAGTTGAAATTATTTCTCAAATTAGTCCGTGACACTGACTGTATAAATGCCACGGCACCAATGCTCATATGAAGGGGATAAAAATACACTTGCTTCTGAAATACTACAGTCAGTTATTTGTAAATAGTTTTTAGTTGGGCTTTTGCTTACCTTCATGCTAACAAAATAAACATAAATTATTTTCTTCTTTTTTTCAGCAGAAAAATAAAACAGTTATTGAAGTTTGAATAAGTATAATTTAAGGTCCGTTCAGGTCTCTTCATTTCACTGTTCAGATCCAAGTTTTCAAATTAAAAAATAAAATATTTTTTATTCATAACATTTTATTTTTTATTTTCATTTGTTCCGATTTATCTTTTTAATTAAGATTTTATGATAAAACTTTCGAGAGATTGATCTCAGAATTTATAATGCGAGGAGCGTCTGCTTGGACGCCAAAATTAAAAAGTTCGCCAATATATAGACGACGTTTGGCTTAGAAATACCTCCGATATTGAAGAACGTTGTAAACAAGTTCAAGGTAACGTAAAGCTCGTCCCGGTCGTTATATTGGTATATGTGTAACATACTTAATATTGCGATCGGGAACCAGTCTACGTCAGGACGAAAGCGTGTGGCAGATTTAAAAAGGACAATTAGTTGTTACTGGACCAGATGAGTTAAGTTGAACATTTACTAACATTCTCAACTGTTATCTTGTTGTACATATTCAATTACAAATGTAAATAATAAACTGATTGATACGTTTACTTCTTGTGTGTTACAGTGGTGACAGCGGTGTGGATGGAGCACCAATCGGGCCACTAGCGTTTATTGTGACTGATTCATGTGGTAACAATTTTGACAGTAACAGAATATTTGAATATAACAGCCACCTGACTTTAGAATAGAATATTGTATTGTCCAGGGAGCCACAGTAAATGAGTTAAAGGACGTTTTCTTGCAAAGACTAAATAGTGTGGACACAAATAGATGTCTCCCAATAATCGTAAAAGTTGCAGTTGGAATAAACGACTTCACAAAATTTATTAAAAATAAAAACAGGGAACGTGAGCTAGTATATTCAGGTGCTAAAGGTCTTGAAATATATGAGAAGATATTAGAATTTGAAGCAGCGGTTAAAGATAAATTACCAAATGCTTTAGTCGGTTTTATAACTGTGCCACCAATAAGTTTTAAGAAATATAAGGAATACTGTTTTGAGAATAAGAAGTTGACAGTTTCAGAGATATCGGACGATGATCTGCTCAAGTTTCAAAAGGATTTAGAAAAGGAAGTTGAACTGTTAAATGAAATTTTTTTTTTTGAAAATTGTGAAAAACAGTCAGGACATTTAAAAGGCTGTCGCACAATTTCTTGGCACAGATCAGTTTGTAGGCTTGGAAAAATTAAACGAGGTAAAAAGTATCAAAAAGTATATAAAAACGATTTTCGAGAATTGTATGACGGAATACATGGTACTTCGGCTATTAAACAAAAGTGGTTTACACAGTTAATTATAGCTATTAGAGCTGAAATTGGTTATACAAAAGCGGAGGCTGCACAATCGTCAGATGACACAATAGCTGGCAGATCGGTTGTAGAACATTCACAGTCAGAGGATAGTGACAGGGAAGACTCTTGGGATTTTAAGAGAGGACAATTAATGTAAAACTATAAATGCTATTTTGTATCCTTTGGTAACAAGTTTTAAGTTCAGTTAAAGTATTAAGAATATTTGTTTGTTCTCTTGATACATGTTGAGCAGCAGGTAGTAGCTCATACATTGTAGTCAAGTTTTGTTTGAATAGAAACTGATCTTTATGCATATATATTTATATAAAAAGATTTTCATTATAAATATATCTAAACCTTAATTTCTTATTTTATATTGCTCTAAAGACAAACTTATAAACCTAGATACTTTTTTGAAGAATTATAATAATGGCGGAGAATGAAGACGAAGTACAGCATGTCGCAAAAACAAAAAGACCAATTGTTATGTCAGATGTCTTTACTGGTGAAGAAGAATGGACAGATTGGCTATTTCAGTTTGAAAGCTGCTCATCATTGAACGACTGGGATGATGGCTCAAAATGTAAATTCATTATAGTTAGATTGAAAGGAACGGCAGGTAAGATTTTAAGCGATCTAGATGATGACACTAAGAAAGATTAGACTAAATTAAAAGCAGAACTAACTGCAAGGTTTGACACAGCTACAAGACCAGATCTTTAAAAATCAGAGTTTATGGGAAGAAGAAAGAAACCTTCGGAAACATATTTGGAAATGGGTAATTCAATTAGAACTCTGGCACGTAAGGCATATCCATCTTTGTCAAATAATGTCCGAGATGAATTAGCCAAGGATCAGTTTTAAGGGGCCTAGATAAGACAGAATTAGCTTTGAAAGGGAGACATGCAAATCCGAAAACGCTTGATAAAGCTATAAGAATGGCGTTAGAATAGGAAGCAGTGGAGAAAGACGTTAAGGATACAAATACTGCTCCAGAACAGAAAATTTTGGCCACGATGACAGATGAAACAGGTGCATGTGCAAGTATCAACCCGCCAAAAACAGACGAGCTTATTGGTCTGATGACAGACATGATGAAACTGATGAAAGAGGATAAAGAAAGAACAACAGTTTCTTCTAGATATCAGCCACGTGGTAGAGGAGGCTATGGTCGAGGGCAGCAAGGAGGAAATCAGAAGGACTTGCAATGTTGGACTTGTTATGATTTTGGCCATACAAGCAGAGAATGCCATAAAAATAGACAGACGGGACAGCGCGGGAAACCTGGTGGTTGCTGGACATGTGGGAGACCTGGACATATTAGCAGAGATTGCAGCCAGAATCCGGGAAACGAAAACAGGCTGATGTGAAGGGTCACACGTCAGCCAAAATATTGGACCCTGATAGAAATTACCCTTTGGATGAAGACAAGGTAGAAACTGACTGTTTTAGCACGGGACTGTCAATTGTTTGTAGTGGGAAGATTGAAGGAAGACTGGTGGATATGTTAGTCGATACTGGCTCAGTAAATACACTGATAAGTGAAGCTTTGTGGGAGACCTTACGGAGTAACTTGTGCACGAGTGATAGGTACAGGTGTGCAGCAGGTAGTAAAACTAATGTACCTAGTACACTTGAGTTAGTAAGGAAACAGCACAAGGTCGTATCAGCAAATGGTGAACCTATTGATATCTTAGGGAAAACACAACTAAGTATTTGTATAGGACAGGAAGTGAGAAGACAGTCAGTTTTAGTAGGTAGGGACCTGGCACAGGAGTGCATCCTTGCGGTTGATTTTATGAGGGCCCATTAATTGATTATTGATTTTGATACCATGGCATTGAAAACTAAAACAACAAATATTTGCCTTAAGAAAGGAAACGCTAATCTTGCGTGTAACATAAAATGTGCTAAAACAGAAGTAATTCCTGCTGGACATGAAAAGATTATTGACGGAAAACTTGTTGCTAAGGGCAGAGGAGAGGTTATGACGACAAATTATGTCGGTATAATTGAATCAAAATTAAGGCAAACAAATAAGAAACCTGTACTGTTAGCGCGAAGCCTTGTAACGTCCCAAAAATTGACTGTACCATTGAGGGTAGCAAATTTTTCAAGTGAAGACGTGACAATCTACAGAAACACTACTCTAGGGATTTTCTCTACGATTGATGAGAACTTTGATAAAGACAAGGGTGTTTGTGGTGCGGTAAACAGTTCTACGGTTTGTACTGGCATCAGAAACACAATTGATAATATGCATGTTGATTGTTCATTAAATCTTGAACAAAAAGGAAGACTCAATTCCCTGTTAGAGGAATATAGCAGCATATTTTCAAACGGACCAGCTGATCTTGGTCGAACCTCATTGGTGAAACACCACATTGGAACAGGTAGTAGTGGTCCCCTGCGACAAGGGATAAGACGTGTGCCTATACGCAAGCAGAAAGAAATCAAAGATCACATTGACAACATGTTACAGGAAAGGATTATTCAGCCATCATGTAGCCCTTGGGCAGCTCCTGTGATTTTAGTGCCTAAGAAGAATGGTAGTACTAGGTTTTGTATTGATTATCGCCGGATAAATTCAGTCACTAAATAGGATGCATATCCATTACCACGGATAGACCAGACGTTGGATGCTCTTGCAGGGGCAAAATTATTCTCTTCTCTCGATTTAGTTAGTGTTTACTGGCAGATAGAATAAGATGCTGAAAGCAGAGAGAAGAGTGCGTTTACAACCAACTGGGGACTTTACGAGTTTAATGTCATGCCGTTTGGTCTTTGTGGGGCACCTAGCACTTTTCAGAGACTGATGGAAACAGTCCTGGCGGGATTACAGTGGGAACTGTGTTTAGTTTACCTTGATGACATCATCATCTTTAGTCACACTTTCGATGAACATTTAGTCAGACTCAAGGAGGTATTCGAAAGAATTCGAGGAGCGAACTTGAAGTTAAAACCTTCCAAATGTCACCTTTTGAAATCAAGAATTAATTGTTTAGGTCATGTAATTTCAGAAAAAGGTATTGAACCCGATGAAGCAAAAATCAAAGCTGTTAAGGACTGGACCCCTCCAAAATCTGCAACAGAAGTTCAGCAATTTCTTGGATTCGCCTCGTATTATAGACGATTTGTTGCAAAATTTTCAGATATTGCAACACCATTATATAAATTGACTCAACAAAATACACCATTTATTTGGAATGATCGATGCCAAGATGCATTCTTGGAGTTGAAGAGGAAACTAACGACGGCACCTATTTTGGCTTTTCCGCGCAGTGACTGTGAGTTCATAGTTGATACTGATGCGAGTGATTTTGGAATAGGTGCTGTACTCTCACAGATCAAGAATGAAAAGGAAGTCGTTATAGCTTATTCCAGTCGAACATTAAGCAAGTCTGAAAGGAACTACTGTACTACGAGAAAAGAGCTTCTAGCATTAGTGTTTTTCATTAAACAATATCGTCATTATTTGTATGGCAAGAAATTTCGGGCAAGAACAGATCACAAAGCACTGAAATGGCTTTTCTCAATGAAGGAACCGGAAGGTCAAACTGCTCGGTGGATCACACAGTTATCAGAGTATGAATTTTCTATAGAACACAGAGAAGGTAAACGTCATAGAAATGCAGACGGAATGTCTAGAATACCTTGCCACCCGTATGGTAATGAGGATAATAATAATGCTACCTCTGTTGTAAATAAGCAATTTTGCTATGAACAGAATGATACGTCGAGGAGACAACAAGAACTAGTGAATAAGAATGATACATCAGCTGGTTCTGGAACAGCATGTTGCAGCTCTAGAATCTCTGATACGTCATCTACGTTAAGAGACCAGCCATCAAATGATAGTTTCCAGAAAGCGCAACAGGAACAAGACAAAGACATTTATATGGTGTTATCTTGGGACATTAGAAATAGACGACCAGAATTCCGTGACGTTGAAGGAAAAAGTCCTGTGGTTAAGGACTTGTGGAGCAAGTTTGACCAATTGGTATTACACAATGAAATGTTATATATAAGATGGGAAAATGCAAGGAAAGAAGAATATAAACTGAAGATGGTTGTACCACGTAAATTAGTTAATGAAATACTATACAACCTTCATACTAGCCCACTATGGGGACATTTGGGAGTGTCAAAAACATTTGGAAAAGTTTCTGAAAGATTTTTTTTGTTTGGACTCAGGCGTGACGTTGAAAATTATGTCGCTAACTGCGTTGAGTGTGTTACAAGGAAGAATCCGAGTAGAACAGCTAGAGCGCCGTTACAGTCCCATTATTCTGTAGCTTCATTTGAGAAAATAGCAATTGACATATTGGAAGTGCCTATGTTGGATCAAGGAAACAGATTTATTATGGTAATTGGAGATTATTTCTCTAAGTGGGCAGAGGCTTTCCCTTTAAAGAATCACACAGCTCCTGTGATCGCCGAAATCCTCATTGATCAGTTTGTAAGTAGATTTGGTGCACCATTCCAATTGCATAGTGACCAGGGGCCTGAATTTGAGTCTCGACTGATATCAGAACTATGCAAGTTACTAGGAATTGATAAAACAAGGACGACTAGGTACCACCCTCAATCAGACGGTCAAGTTGAGAGATTCAATAGAACACTGCTCTCTATGCTCAGCAAGTACGTCAAAGAAAACCAAAGAGACTGGGATGTTCACCTACAAAAAGAGATGATGGGGTATAGAACTAGTGAACATGAATCTAAAAAGTTTTCCCCGGCTTATGTTCTTTTTGGAAGGGAACTAAGACTTCCACTGGATGTGCAGTATCAGTTGCCTGATGGCAGCACTGCAAAACATGCCAGTGAATATGTGACGAGAACTAAGGAGAGATTTTTACAGGCATACGAAGTAGTAAGGGAAAATCTAGGACTGTCACAAAAAACAATGAAAGATCACTATGACAGGAAGGCATTCGGTTAAGCGCTTGATGTGGGTGACAAAGTTTGGTATTATGATCCTCGAGTTAAGAAGGGGCGATCGCCCAAGTTAAATCGTCCGTGGAAAGGTCCATATACCATAAAAAAGATCTCAGACCTAGTGTATAGAATACAGTTAGATAACACAAGAAAGAGAAAAGTTGTTCATTTTAACAAACTGAAAAAGTGAGCAATACAGAAGAGAAATATCGAACGTGAGATAACCACAACAGGAGATGATATCTGTACGGATGTTGACGGAGAAGAACAACCGACAAACCGTCAGCCTTTTGGAAGATTAGTACATCATAGAAAAACAAATCTCACTAGTGGTAGATTTGATATCCGAGGGATAGTCAGACTTATAAATCGAAAATAAACGGACAACGCCATGGCTAAAATATTAAACACAAACAGACAAATAATAGTACACAAAACACAACATAGAACACAAAAGACACAGCAACACAACTCAAAAAAAAAAAAAACAAAGGTTGATCTTAGGTGCTCTGGAAAGGGTAAGCAGATTCTTCTCCACTTGTGGCACCCGTCATGTTGCTCATGTTATTACAAACCCGGTAAGTAGGTCACATAAGAAACATATCAATATCATCTGTGAAACGGTTATTCCATTACGGTCAACCAACTCGTGATGGCATCCTTAAAATTTACGAAGGGATGATTTCAACTTTACCATTTGAACCTACTTTTATTTGATAATTTAAATTACACGTAATCATTGAAAACTATGATTAAATGAAAAAGAATAAAGCTACAAAGGAAATAATTTCAGCTGCCTTTTTTTAGGCTTCTATGTCTATAAATTCCAGTAACACCAGCATATGGAGAATATATCTGTTTATATGGTATTTCAGAGTATCCATTTTCTATCATGCTACCCGATTAGGGTTTTTAGGGTCCTTTAAACCATAATTGTAAAGTGGTTAAGAGGAAGTCACCACTTCGACCTTTTTAAAGACGCAATTATATTGTCATCTTACCGTTATAAATAAAAGCAACAGTTGTTTACCACTGTCAATAGTCATTAAAAAATCGACAATAACCAATCCGGTACTATTTGATAAAATCAGCCTTGTTCCTGACTTGGTACAAGACATTTTATGAAAAAAATGGTGGAATACACTTGGTGTATGACTAGCAAAACCTGGCACTAAATGGCAATGTTAAATATACCTTTAAAATGACATCAATACGCGACAGGAATACATACAAGTCCGCTCAGTACAGAAAAATACATGAATAAATAATATAAAAGTAAATTAAAACATGTAAATCACAGAATAATAAAGAACACTTTTAATATTATTATAAAATTAATATACGACAGTACACAAGCACAACACGTTAGAATTATGAACTGTGCGGCACACAAATGTTTCAACAACACAAAAGGTGACGTCACAGGTTAATATCTCAAATCAAACCATAACGTTGGGATTGACTTTGAGATATAATCACAGGCACTTGTTTCTGTCAATATGGGGTTTACTATCCATACCAGTACAAAAAAAACACAAGGTAGCTAACGGGAATTTTCAATGTGTTCCCTTCAACCAATATTTTATTACTTTCCCTTGCCCTTTTAACGAATAAAAGTACACCAGTCTCTCGGTAATTGATTTATCTTTACAATGAAACAACTCTCACGTACCTTGAGAATACCCCTCAAACAGTATAACACACTTGAGATGAGAATTATTGACCTTTTTCCAGATCATTGAATTTGGAAGGACTTAACTTCCTGTTAACTTACGAAGTTAATATAGCACAGCAATCTTATTGGTCCAATTCATCTGGTTACCTGTTTATTTATACTAGTTACCAGAAACCAGAAAAATGTGACCAATGGGATTGCACAGTTTTATTAACTTCCTAAGTAAACAGGAAGTTAAGTCCTTTCAAATTCAATGGTCTGGAAAAAGGCCAATAATTCTCATCTCAAGTGTGTTATACTGTTTGAGGGGTATTCTCAAGGTACGTGAGAGTTGTTTCATTGTTAAGATAAATCAATTACCGAGAGACTGGTGTACTTTTATTCGTAAAAGGGGCAAGGGAAAGTAACAAAATATTGGTTGAATCGAACATATTAAAAATTCCCGTTAGCTACCTTGTGTTTTTTTTTTGTACTGGTATGGATAGTAAACCCCATATTGACAGAAACAAGTGCCTGTGGATATAATGGAATATCGGTTTCACTGATGACGACGGATTTGTTACTATGATTGTTACAATAATTCCGTCAACTTTTAGTTTAAACATTAATTTTAGTTTCTTGTGTACAATTTGGAATGGCGTTCGTTATCACTGAACTAGTATATATTTGTTTAGGGGCCATCTAAAGGACGCCTCCGGGTGCGGGAATTTCTCGCTACATTGAAGACCTGTTGGTGACCTTCTGTTGTTGTTTTTTCTATGGTCAGGTTGTTGTCTCTTTGACACATTCCCCATTTCAATTCTCAATTTTATTGTATTTATTTATAGTGGATTAGTAAATAAGTTTTGCAATTTATGTTTATCCCTTTCCACTTTGCGGGTGCGAGTGCTCCCTTGCCGCGACATAAGCCTGGTTTTTTTTTCGAGTCCCTGAAATTTTCATCTCGGAACAGGAATCGAACCAATAACAACCTCGAATGTACCAACTGAATAAGGCTCATCAACCTTGATTAAAATAACAACCCGAGGGTGCCATATGTGCAGCAGTATCTGCTTATTTCAATACACTTGACTTTTTAGTTTTGTTAAAAGGGATTTCTGTTCTGTTGTTTTTAGTAAACCAGATTAAGGATGTTCGCTGCTCAGTTTCAAAATAAATAACTTTTCATAAAACTACGACATACGGAATCTCTATAGCAAACAGAAATGTATCTGGTAAACGTTCAAGAGCAGTAATAGTATCAAATCAGATCCAATTGACAAACAGTTTTAATTTGTTGATACTAAAAAAATAACCGAAAAGAGTTTGAACATATATAATCCCATTGTGACTTTTTAAATGCCCATTTAATTAGGTTTGTGAATTTTTCCTCAATAAGATTATGAAGCAAAGTGTTATATAAGGTACAAAAATTAAAAACTTTGAAAAAGATTCAAAATTAATAATATAACCATACAATTTATCAAGTACTTCGAACCAATTTTTGACACTCCAAAAGTAATTAACTCCTCTATTTTCAATGGCCGTTATATTTCAAAATATTTTGGCCACGAGCATCACTGAAGAGACATGTTTTGTCGAAATGCGCATAAGGTGCAAGAAAATTGGTACCGTTAATTTTATTACTACCACTTGGTCGATGTCTCAGCTGGTGGACTATTAGTCCCCGAGGGTATCACCAGCCCAGTAGCCAGTACTTCGGTACTGGCATGAAAATACGGATTTTTTTTGTGTTATTACAATTTGCTGTTATAAAAGTATTATAAATGATTATAAATTAAGGAATGTATCTCCCTTATGCAAAGCTCTGATTCCTTTCACGGATTTGGCTATACTTTTTGGACCTTTTGGATCATAGCTTTTCATCTTTTATTTAAGCTTTGGAGAGTTGTCTCATTGACACTCACACCACATCTTCCTTTATCCATTTGGATTGTCGAAATGCGCATCTGGTGCAAGAAAATTGGTACCGTTAATTTTATTAAACATTGTTGATACTTTTAATGAGCAAAAACAATAATTGCAAAAATTGTCTACCATCTTTAAAATGTTAAATAAAGAGACAATATGATTGAATATGAGGTTTAATTTGGTTGTAATTAATAAATGTATCATCAACTACTCTATAATGAACAGCACCACTAACAACTAAGTAACATTTTGATTAATAATCGAAAAAGTAGTTTGGAAATCATATTAACGTTATATCACTCAAAATAATTTCTTTTATCAGCAACATATCATTTTTGTATATATTGTGTGCATTGTTTATTGAAACTATTTCGATTGTAAGACAAATGTATGAATGTCTTCAACATTTCTTTTGCTTTCTAAACGAATATGAGTTTAGTTTGAATCAATTTATTCAGTTATATTACAGGAAAGATAAAAATCAATGCATTATTTTGGACGAATGAAAATACACTGTGTTGTCTTATTTTTTTCGTCTATTTCCAGTTTAAGTTAAAAAATATCACAGCTGTTTGCAAAATTTGGCAGAAATCTGTTGTTTGACTTACGTTTTTTTATGCCTATATTTTATCATTCTTAAATGAAGGGATCTTCTGAAATAATTATATATATTATATCAATAATAAAAATATCCCTATGAGACAGGCTATTCAGTGTTTTAACGCAGATATGCATTTAAAAAGGGTTTCATTTGAGAGAATTAAGCAGCTATCTTTATCCTTAAATTTCTTCCGCTGTTTAAAAAATATCCTTTGAATGAGTTTAACTTAATGTCTCCTGACTTGAAGAGTTGCTACAAAATACACAATACAAGTGTTGCTGTATTTCTGATGAGCTGTGGAGCAGTTCATACCTACATTCCAGGAGATTACTAAATTTTCAACTGTATACGTGTAAGTAACAAAAGCAAGACTTATCCAGGTCAATTATGATGTGGTTGATTGCAACACATATATCTGTAGAAAAGTAACTCGAATGGTTCAGTGCCCTTTATCGATCAGTGTCCTCTCGAGTTTAATGTAGCGATCGATAGTGAGTCGGAATATAACGACAAGACCAGTCGGGTTAGTAGAAAAGATAAACAGTAATATGATTAATGTATCATTGTACCAATTATCTCTGTTCCCTGTTCCTGATATGTTACTAAATAATACTTATTATTGTATTGTTACCAAATTACACGAGGGACGAAAATAAAGGAATTGTGACTGAGTTCAAAGGTGTTAGCAATTGGATACTTGCTATAGCTGTTGTTTGATATGTATTGGTATTGTGTAAAATTTCAACGTCCTTGTTTAGTCAGTCGATTATGGCTTTGTTTTTCCAAAGAGAATATTTACAGTATCTTCAAATGAACGTGTTTTGTTGTTTATAAGAAATTTGTATTTTTCATGTAGTTTGAGTTTATATTTGAAATTTACAACCTTTAAGAACGTTTCAGGGTATCACCTTCCCAGTAACCAGAGCTATGGTACTGACATGATACGGACAATGTGCTATTAACATTGGCTGTTTCGATATTTTTCAAACTATTTTAAAATCAATGATACTATCACCCTCATACAAATCTCTTATAGTGGTTCAAGCTTTAATTTGGCTAACATTTTATCTTTTGAATACGTTATGGATTTTCAAATATTTTGGAGTGTAACGTCGATGGAGTTTAACATCATTTATGAAAAAAATGCGCATCCAATGCAGTAAAAATATTCCCGTTAATGTCATTTCAATGTCCTGATGGATAATGATTTCTTTAGTGAGGACTCTGTTTCTAATATCCATTTGACTTGGCTCAGTACTTAAACATCCCGTCATTGTGTAATTGAGTAATGGTAATGGTAATTTGTTTGTACTTTTGTCTTTCGATTTTGCTAATGTGCTTTGTCTATAAGCCTTTTTGGGTTTCTTTGTGGACAAATGTATTTGTCTTTTATTGTTGTGGTTAAAAGATTACAACACAATGTTTATAGCTATACACCAATTTCTGGCTTTTTCACCCGTTATGTCTGTTTGTTTAGTTCACAAAGCGTTGTCAATATAATGGAATCTTATGCAAATGTCATCCAAGTCAGATTTTTTGCTAGTTAAAAAATCAGGTTTTACCCACCATTTTCTTCATAAGAAAACGCCTGTGCCAAGTCACGAATACTACAGTTATCCATTCGTTTGATGGTTTTGAGCTTTTAATTTTGACAAATATTTGGGGACTTTCCCTTTATAATTTTCATTAGAGTTCAATATTTTTTTGTTATTTGACCTTTTTACTTATATTGAATATTGTATGGTATTTGGTTTAAAAAAAAATGATACGTACACATCATAATGAAATGCAAACTTTACGGAGAAATTACCGAATATCAGGACATGTCCAAACTAGCATTTACTGGTGATTATTGATAACACTTCGTTTAAAACAAAGAAAGACTTAGTATTGATTATATATCTAAAATATGAAAATGTTGCAATTTCTTACTTTTTCTGGCGATAAGAATCCGGCGATGACAATTCCACCTAGTAGTATTTGTTGTATAGTAAAATAACTTTAAGAGAAATTCACTCTCCTTGCCTAATAAATCATTAATTCTAAATATAAATATTACTGCAACGTTTTGTACACATTACCTGACCTGATGTTTAAACGGGAAATTGAAACATTTCGACATGCATCAATGATAGTTCAACTTATTCACATTCTATCGTAGCAGACGTTTTTCATATATAAAGAGTCGATTAGTTTAAATCATTCAAATACATTACGGTATTGAATTATTATCCATTAAAAAATATATCTTTTAAGATTGAAGGCTTATTTTTGTAACTTCATTGGGGTGTTAAACTTTGACCGAAGTACATTTTGTATGAAGCGCTTCATTCTAAAATGTGCGCACGGTCAGCGCTTTGAAGTAAATACTCATAATTACTTTTTTTTAGCCAGGATCATGAAAACACGATTTCATCAAGTGTTTATTTTATTCACCTGTGTACTTCATTCTGGGACATATACATATATAATTGTTATTAGATTTTTTAATGTCAAAGTTTTTTTATTCTTGTCTTTCGTTTTTGCTAATGTGCTGTGCCAATATGAAGTTTTGTTTTCCGTTGTTGACATATATGTACATTGTATATATAATTTAGTAATTAAGATTATAACACAATGTTGACTGATGTACCCCTATTTTTGATATGAATACTCATTATGTTCATTTGTTTTGTTCGCACACGGATTTGTTTTCTCTCGATTTATGACTGTTCAACACCGGTATACTACTGTTGCCTTAATTTATACATACTTTCCTCAAAAGACAGTATTACTTCTCATACACTTGAGTAAAAGTACCACTAAAGAGGTTTTCAACATATAGCGTGTTTAAACTAGTTTGTGATACCGTGTAGCGGGTTATTTTCGCAGGTGTAAAATTTCGTCATTGATGGACAACAAAGTATACAAAACTGCTTGGCATCATATATATTGTACACTGACTGACGCTGGTCAGTGACATGTGCACTCTCATGTAGGTTTTACACAACCCTGCAGCTTTTATGACTAAAGCAACTTTTCAGTGGATAACATATACAGCTGAATATTGTCTTATCAGCGACTAAATGCATAACTTCTTTAAATTACATTCTAATGTTTATTAATTTTTAAAAAGAAAGATATTAATTTATAAAACAAATATCATTGTTATTTCTCAGAAAGGTTTAAATCTTTCCAAAAAAGGAATATTTAGATATGTTGTACATTCAGAAATTTGTGCATTCATTTACCATAATTGTTACAGAAAAAAGGAAAGGAATGTGATCCTAAAATTGTACCAATTTCAGGAAATACTGCATTCAAATAATGCTATTAGATTAGATATATCAAGGATTTGTATACCCTGCAGATCCTTTGATATATTAAATGTAATTTTTATTTTTGAGAAATTTATCCTGTCAATTTTGTTATAAAATGAAAACATTAAAAACAAGAATATGTCCATAGTACAAGGATGCCCAATCGCATTATTATTTTCTGTATTCACTGGACCGTGAAATTGAAAACTTATTTGGCATTAACATTAAAAAGATTATCATAAAAACATGTGAAATTGAATAACTAATTCATTTTGCTTTTTTATCAATCATGCTTAACATAGTTCATAGTATCAAAGAGTCAAATTGCCAGTCTGATAAGGTCTTGCTCTGTCTATTTAGAATTGGAATGAAATTATAACATAATCTGTTCTCCATGATAAGGCTGAATCAAAGCCCACTTTGCGTTAAACCAAACAAATACTCGATCCATCCGAAATACATGATAAATCGCAGCCAGGTCTGTAAAGCAAAATAATTAAAAATGCCTCAAATCTTTATTTTATTTGAACGAGAAATGTACACAAAATGTGGGGAGTTTGGATACTTCTGCGTGTGCTGTGGATGCTTTTTAAATAATATTGACCTAGCAAATTTCAAAATATTTTAATTTTGATTAACTTTGAGCATTGATGATGTAAAATAACTCCAGTATCATTCTCATGGAACTGAAAAAATGCAAACCCAATGCTGGTTTAATAGCGATGACAATAAGGCAGATAGTTCGAATGCTTAGTACGTAGTTGAAAAAAAATACTGAAGCTGTACGTCAACTTCAATCACTATTCGAAGTATGCATTACTTAAGTATTGATATGAAAATTCAAGGATGTGTTCTTCCCCTGCACGCATAGCTTTCTACATTTTTCTTCTTCTTATTATTTTTTTGCCAGAAACTGCCTCGTTTACCTTATCAATAAGTACGACCCTGTTATAAAATAAATTAAAGGAATTGGATTCGGTTTATCTTTCTTAGATTGGGTCAGTTCTACATCTGTCTTATGTCTATAGGCTACGTTACCAGAATTCACTGGAACATTACTCATGTTTCTGGATGCCAGTGACGATTAAAGCTTCTCAAGAGTTTCCTTATCTAATTCTCCATTCCCATTTTCAGTTTAGTTGAGGCATCTCTAACCCGGATTTCAACTTTTCCGACGTTTTTTTATTCCTCTCCCCCTCATTCCTTAGCAAAATCTGATTCAGTTCATTCTTTCTATTGGTCTTCTTTTTTTATTTTTTGAATAGGGGGGAATTATAGTAAAGATAATAAACAAGTCAGGACTCTTTAGCTATGAAGATGTAAATTTGTAACTTAAAACTGTTTACAAAACTTTACATTTTTCGAAAAACTACGGATTTTATTATCCAAGGCATAGATTACCTAAGTCGTATTTGGCACAACTTTTTGGAATTTTGGATCCTCAATGCTCTTCACTTTTGTACTTGTTTGGCTTTATTAATATTTTGGTATGAGCGTAACTGATGAGTCTTGTGCAATGCAGACGAAACGCGCGTCTGGCGTACTAAACTTTGATAAATAATTAGTTATTTTTTTAATATTAGAAAATGATCTTTAAGTATTAGAAAATGATTTTTGAGTATTAGCAATTGATTTCTAAGTATTAGAAAATGATTTTTAAGTATTAGAAAAATGATTTTTAAGTATTAGAGAAAAAAAAATTAATACAAGAAAATACTTTCGAATATCTAATATTAAAAGATGAATTTCTGATATTACAAATGATTTTTAATATTAGAAATTCATTTTATAAGTCATGTATTACAAATTCATTTTAATTATAAGAAAAAGTGTTTTTCTTTATTATTATTAGAAAATGATTCTTAATATTAAAACAGAGCTCTTTTTCTCCACTTTTTTTTGTCAGACCACCTTTAAGTTTAAAATAGATATTCTGACACTGACATGTCTCACACAGAAGAAGAAATAATGCATGGATCCCTTATTTGTTTATTAATGCAAATAGAGGTTTTTAAGCTAAATTAAGAATCATATTAAGTAAGCATTCATACGATTCCAAGATTACATATATATCACGATATATTTTTGTTTATTTTTGCCTCACCTTGATTGTTGTCTGCATTGATGTATGTCAAACTACGTCATACCGAAAGTGAAAGTTAAAGCAAAACTTTCAATATTAAAATACATACCAGTGATGATGGATATTGACCAGGGTTCAGAGTCAGAGAAAGGTGATATGATAGCATGATTGACACTGGACGTGTGTATGGAAATTATATGCATGGAGTATATATGCATGCATGATTTCCATGTATGATTATCTTAAAGTAATGCATTACATCGCATGTTTATCTATTTAAATAGAAATATTTAATTTGGCTTACTACGTCCTTATATTTGAATAAAGTAACGTTCATTTTAGTTGAAAATTGTTTAAACGTTAATTTTAAAATATCTAAATTAAAAATTGTTTTCTGATTTATGTCAGATAACTCTGGTTTATTTTCCCACCATTTATCAATATGGGAGATAATACAATTCGGTTTTCACTTTAAGTCTACTTTGAACAAAAAAGAGTTAAAATGTTTATGTAGGCTCAAATCATAAGCTTTCACCAAAGCATTTGGTGTTAGGAGTTGTTACACTTCAGACTTAGATCGAGAATCAAGTAAGACACAATATGACTGCCTCATTTGAATTCTGGCATTACAATGTACACCATATTAAAACAATAAATACTTTTATAAGTAGCAGTATAAATGCTGTTGGAGGTTAAATGGTTGGAGTTTATATGATGCGGACAACAACTTGAAACAGTGCATGTATTGTTGACAGCAGAATGAAACATGTGTTATTTACCTGAATATTTCCCTCAAATCAAAAGAAGACAGATAAATTTTATATATTGTATAACCATAGTACTGCTTTAAACATAAACAATCATTAAATCAGGATTAATTTGAAGCAGATGCACTGTATTTAATGTATAATTGTACGGCGTTTAGGACACACACGTAGTTAATAGTGAGTCGTTGGACCTTCTGGTCAGCGTAACATCGAATAACTAGTAGATAATAAGAAGCTGATCCAGCACGTCCTTTCAGCTGTAAGGACTGAGACGTGAATGTGATTTTTTAACGACCTTAACTACCCATTAGGGTCTACACGGTCGAAGATAACTCACTAATTATATATAAGTAACGACAAAGTATTAATAAAGTTATGAAGGTTCTTCGTATTGGTATATGAAATTTTTAAACGTTTTATAACAAATTAATTAAACTACATGTATACATTAATGTCTTTAACATGTTTAATAAAACATTGATAAATACTAAGATCTATCAAATTTATACTAAGATCTATCAAAATTAAATTTTGTAAAGATTTAAAATTGAATCAAATAACTATACGTAAAGATGAAATTTTGTTTAAATTGAAGGTAGATTTATTAACAAATTGTCGGCATTCCTTTGGGTAGGAACTGTGCGCCTCTCCTTGATGACCTTTTCTTATTTTCATATGAGTCTGAGTTCCTTCAGAAACTTGTTAAAACAAGAAGATAAAAGAAGCCAAATCATTTTAATTCACATTTAGATGTATTGCTGATGTTCTTTCCATTAACAATACAGACTTTTCTGTTGTGTTCCATTAATATATCTTCCATAACTAGATATTAAAGAAACAACAGACACACATATCGATTCGATAGACTTTTGGAATTGAAACATAGTACATAGGGATGTCACTCTTGCATACAAATGACGCTTTTAAAGAATTAATTATCACAACATTCGTGATCCAGCTTCAAGTAAGATTCTAAATTATCGACATAACAAACAGTTGTTAATCTATATGATAGTGACAGCTAATGAATGATAACCGAACAGTAAATTATATTTGTTTGAAATCTTGTTAAACCTGCTCGGATAAAATGCACGAACTTCTTGACTTTCATAGCGCATAATTAACGCGTTTACACATTAGAACAATATAGTTGTTAATCATTATATGCATCTTACAGATATCGTATGCTTGAATCAACTTTCCCAAATAAAGATTTACTTAAAGCGTGAATATTTTGATCCGTATCGGTTTTTTTTTTATATATTATCATAAACTCCTGATTTGACTAAATAATAATATCCCGATATTGTCCTGATATCGTCAGGTAAATACGCTAAATCACAAGCTTTAACTGACGAAACACTCAAATGCTACCGATCCTATCATGCAATATGGAGACGTAGTTGCATGGGTGTTTTACAATTAAAAAGGCTTCAAAAGCGCGTATGTTGGTTAAAAGATCCGCATTTTTAAAAATTATTTTGTAAATATCCGTAACAGTGAGCGGCGCAATATCATTAGTTGTTTGAATCTTTTGTGGTAAATATTGATATACGCAAGTTATATATGCGATTGCTGCATTTTTAAAATTGCTTTTTATGATAAAATATTTCATTGAATTAATATAAACGCAGAAAATTTCTTTTGATTGAATACGCTTTATATAGAATTTCGAATCTCTGAGTAAATGCATTGAATATTGCATTTCGAACTTTCGACTTTTGGAAATTGAATCTTATTGTTTTCGATCACTTTAGTTGTCCCAAATTGTTTTGATCATTTGTTCAAAACTTCTATATTTCAACCACTAGTTTAATCCAATGTTAAACATGACAAGTCATTGAAATATTGAAATAAAAATTATTTGCCTTAGAATCTGACCATCGATATTTTTATTGAATGTCTTTTGTTATATACATTAAGTTAATATTGTGTTCAAAGCCTTAAAAATCTTAATTAAACATCCTCATTTTATTGATATAATTCTATTTTAAGGTTGAAATCTAATTACCTCAATAAAATTAATGAAATGGTTTCAATAAGGTATATATACGTGCAGAATAATATTTGAAAAGGATAACATATTTCTGACCTTAAAAGTTGTCATATGTCATTTATATAAAGTACAAGTGACTGTGTATTATTTTTTAAATGTTGGCACAAAGATAAACAGCAATTAGCTTAATCTTCATTGCAACATTGATTTTATATGAAACAGTAAAAAAAACCATTTGAAACAGATGAAGAAAAAACACCCTATATGTTTACATACATTTGATTTACTTCTTCTCACGTTAAATTATAGATTAATGAACAAAGTATATTAATTTATAAATTAATGAACAAAGTATCTTAAATTACAAATTAATCAACAAAGTAAAGCCTGAAATAAGAACGTGACTTATATCTTATATATGATTATTAAAATTGCATACTAAACATATTTATTATGTTAAAAATAGAAAATAACATAATTATATCGATGTTAACATACATAGTTTAAAAAAACACTTTTATAAACAAGTTCACACTGCACATTTGAATTATATATGGTATGCAGTCAAACGATGAAAACTGTTTTAGAATACATTATATCACTCTAAAAATTGAAACAATAACATTGAGAAAGGAAATGGGGAATGTGTCAAAGCGACATCAACCTGACCATAGAGCAGACAACAGCTGAAGGCCACCAATGGGTCTTCAATGTAGCGAGAAACTCCCACACCCGGAGGCGTCCATCAGCGGGCCCCTTAAAAGATATACATGTATACTAGTACAGTGATAATGGACGTCATACTTAACTCCGAATTGTACACAAGAAACTAAACTTTTAAATCATACAAGACTAACAAAGGCCAGAGGCTCCAGACTTGGGACAGGCGCAAAATTGCGGCGGGATTAAACATGTTGATGAGATCTCAACCCCCTATACATCTGGCCAATGTAGAAAAGTAAACGCATGTATGTAAAGTATACCAATACGCACATTAAAATTTGTTCAAGAGAAGTCCGAGGCCGATGTAATATCCAATATCTGACTACGAGATTTGCCTTAGTAATATGACAAGCATACAATCTCTTAAAATAATTCTTTGATAAAATTCCTTTTGAATTTTAGGAGTTGAGAGAAACCAGCCTCATAATGACGATCTGTTTAAAATAAGAAGAGGTAAATGCAGTGTAAAAATAACAAGTGATATACCTAGGATAAAAATCAATAAATTGGAAAAGCAAAGTTTTAAAACCGAATGTCTCAAAGAATTCTAAATTACACCTTTTGCAGTGTGGAATATCAGGACCTAGTGGATTCATAGATATGGTTGACACTTTTGACCGACCTGGAACTGCAAATGCAAATTCAACGTATGCCAGATCCGGGACTTATGCCTATGGATTAGCAAATAAGCCAGGGGAAAGAATTCCTAAAGCAGGGGCGTACGCTGAAGCTGGTGTTGGTGAAGCCAACGCAAAATGGAGAATGTTCGAGGCAAAAGCAAAAGGTCCAAATGCAGGAGCATATGCGGGTGCAAGTCTTATAAGAGTTTCTGCTATGGCCATTGCTGGAATCGGCACTGCATCAGCAAACGCAGGTCCTGTAGGTATAAAAGTAGGATTGCAACTAGATACTGGTGTATCTGTCGGTGTTGACGGCCTTGAAGCAAATTTCATCGGAATAGGATTTTCAATTGGTCTGAAAACTGGCATAAGTTTTCGGGGATGTGAAGCGAATATTCATTCACTTTAAACTGTTTAAAAGGACACCGTAAAATCCGTCTTTTTACAAGATTCCTATTTCTTTCCTTGTATGATAATTTTAATAAATCAATTGAAGTAAATATTTTGTAGATACTTTTTAGTCAGTTAATTCTAATTCTAACGTTCATAGTGCTATATATATCTAACCATCAACCCAACAATGTTAGATTTGTTCTTCCCTCGCCGGGATTCGAACCCATTCTACTGTGATATCGTGACACCAAATCGCCTGCACTGCAGCCGTATGCCAGACGACAACCTGGACTCTACAATAATAGAGCTTTCGCTGGCCGTGTGTTACCTTTCCTCGTCAGTTTTAATCTAGCGGCGTACTACAGTACATGATATATAAGGCATGAAGATGTATATACATACATATATAATACATTTGACATTTTTTTGCGGATACTGCGCTATTTATCAAATGTATTTAATCAAAATATCAAGTTTCACTATTCGGAATGTGTTTGCGGTCTGGTACAATATATTGCAATCGAACAACTTGTTAAGTAAAAGTACATTATTTACGAATTATGTGTATTGATGCAATCGAACAACTTGTTTTTATCAAGGTACTGAAGTACTGTACATTGAATGACCGCAAGTTATGTTGAATGATGAATAGTAATAGGCAGTAATATGCTACCTGCCAGACAGATATATATCATTAGTGGTAAACGGATACAACGGGAAAACAGTTTTGACTTACTACTATTGCATGGTTCAACTTGATGTATATTTTTACCACGTATTAGGACAAATGACAAGCATACACTATTTTACAAGACGCGTTCTTTTTTTATTTTTAGTTGCGGAGAGAAAGCACTGTCATTATGGTAATTTTAATGCACGCATGTCAAGTGATACTAGGATGAAACCTATAAATAATGAGAACTTAAAAAACTGGGCAAGAAAAGGTGTTAAACCAAATGTCTCAAAGAATCAGAAATTGCAGCCATTTCACAGTGGATTTTCAGGTCCAGATGGAGTCATAGATATGATTGACACTTAGGACCGACCTGGAACTGCGGATGCTAATTCTAAGTATGAAAGGTTTTACCTGTTTACCTGTACTGCAACTCCCTCCTATGTCAGGAGAACCACCAATCCTTGCATCGGTGTAATATCACTCACGGTTAAAATCCTCAAGATTATGTTTAAAAGATAAAATCTTTAAAACTATAAAAGAGATATTAATTATCTCCTCTGGGGGATGTGACCTTATCACCAATATTTGCACTATTCTGGTATGCGTTAAAAGTCATCCATCATTCAAATATAAAAGTTGCTTCTTTCACATTAAAAACGGTAAAATGTAAATACACTATATAGAAAAAATGTTCTATCTTTGAGTATGTCCCTTCTTTTCAGTTCGATATTTCACGCTTTTAATCACTGTTTAATTAATATTGCCCGTTGCTGGAATAGTTTATGACACAGACCTCTCGATAATGTTTCTATTCTATTCTGTGCATTCTCATTTAAAAATCGTTGAGCAGTCGATAACTAGCTGACACAAATGTTCGTCATTGGTTATTAATTCTTGGTTAAGATCCTGATCCTCTAGATTTTCTGTCAATACCTCGCTTATCATATGTAAAAAATCATATCTAATATACTGTAGCTTAGAGCACTTTAATATGAAGTGAAGTATATCTTCTTTTTCCTCTGCACATAGCTGGGTCGGGGACGTATGCCTATGGATATGCAAATAAACCAGGGGAAAGAATTCCTAAAGCAGGGACCTAATGCGGAAGCTGGTGTTGGTGAAGACAACGCAAAATGGAGCATATTCGAAGCAGAAGCAAGGGGCCCAAATGCAGGAGCACTTGACGGCGCAAGTGTAACTGGAGTTTCTGCTATGGCAACTGCTGGAATCGGCACTGCATCAGCAAAAGCAGGTCCTGTAGGTAAAAAAGTAGGATTGCAACTAGATACTGGTGTATATGTCGGTGTTGACGGCCTTGAAGCAAAATTCCTCGGAATGGGAGTTTCGATTGGTCCGAAGTTTTTTGGGAAATGAAGTGTCTTTTGATTTTGGTAAGTTTCATTATAAAATTGGGTGTCACATTGGAATGAACCTATTCTCAGACTTTTTCAAATTTTAATCAAATAATGTAATAATTTTTTTTTCCTAATATTTTACTATTGTTTAGCGAGCATATGTAGCTTACATTAAACTTTGTTCAGCTACTACAAAAACATAATATTACCTGGCTAACATTGTTGAGATTTGATATAATATCAAAATGAGTTGTCAACTTTTATTTTGGCCGCTACTTTATTTTAAATGAGATGTTTAATATATTGAATTGCTCTGAATTGATCATACACATGCAACTAATTGGTTCGAATGTAGAGTTGTTTTTAAAAAATAAGCAAATTTCACAAAGTAACGCAGATATCATTTTAGTGGAAAACAATATTTTGTTGTTTAGATTTTCATCGACCTGTTTTGTACATATATTCACCTCTTTTTTTCAACCAGATATTTCAGTTAAACAAATATCTGAAATTTTAGGAAAATGTATTAAACTAACAATTCTTCACATAACCAAACTATTAAAAAGGGCATTCCCTACAATTTTAATAGAAATTCTATGTATTATACATTGTGTATTGATGATGAATGAGGTTAAATAGCTATATGCTTATTTGTAGCACTACTTATGTCAAAGACTTTTTCAATTTCAAAAATTAGAGAAAGAATAAATTGCTTTTATCAATTTTATAACTTACATTCCTTTGCTATTATTTGTATTTAATTTGTTACATTTGATTTCAGCTATCATATTGATGTATTTGTATTTACTTCTTCTGTATGTTCATTTTTTCATTATGTTCTATTTGAGTAATACATACATTTGTAAATAAGCTATGATTTCTAAAATATTTAGTAAATAAAGAATTCAACATACCAACGAATGAACTTAAAGAACACTGATTCACTAGAGAGTATAACAAGTATGTAATAAAACAGCAAAATAGAAATAAAAAGATGGGAACAAATCTCCAACCAAGTCACAATCTGTAAATGTAAACAAGTATAGGTCTACGTACAGCATTTTTCACTGAGCCTTGGCTCATACCAAACATCAAGCTATAAAAGGCTCAAAAATTACTGATGTTATAACAGTTCAAACAGGAAAACCAGTAGTTTTATCTTAAAATTTAACCCTATACACATTGTAACATGAGAAATGAGAAAAAAATATGAACATATCAACAAACAACAACCACTGAACAAGATGCTCCCGAATAAAGATAAGTGTAAACAAATGCATTGGGTTTAAACACTTTAACAGACATCAAACTTCACCCTAAACTGAAACAGTAGTGTAACATAACAACATAGAAAGACTCACTAAAAATGACTACATATTGAAATGTTAACAAGATCACTAAGAAATGTCAACAATAAATAGTACATCAGCTAGTTCTCAAAAGCGGTCTAGTTAAGGAGTTTGTGTTACACCCCAGGGTACCGCGATTTTTTTTGATAGAATTCAAATCCATTATTTTATTGATAGAATACAAGATGTTCAAAATTTAATTATATTTGTTAACAACTAAAACAGATACAAAACTATCATATTTAATAAATGTAACTCTGAAGATATTTTGTTGTAAAAAAAATTTTTTTTTTTTACATTACAAACAATCTGATTTTTCGGGTAAAAATTAAGGCATATTTTCTCCTTTCATAAAGAAGTTTGTTATACAATTACACGTTTTAGTTAATTTAATTTTCGAATTAATCATTATGCAATGTTTAAATCATTTGTAGTATTTATTTATCGTCTAAAATAGGAAACATTTAATAAAATATATGTACCTGCATATACTCGTGAAGTACCGGAAACCATCAAAATACCGTCTTTGATTCAGTATACAACATGTACAATGTATTCACACATAAGGATCATCAATTTGAAACGGAAAACAAACATTTAATTGTCGATTTATGATGTTTTTGTGAGACAGATAATTTCATAAAGTGAATGTGTAACGAAATATTTATGAAAACGTACGAATTAAGGTGGGTTTGTTTTGCGTTCAGAAAAGGTGCACTCTATCGAACCCAATAAAAGTGTGCTTGATAACATTTTGTGTTATAGCTATGTAGTGATTGACTTAAGATGGTCAAGTCATTTAATCGACAAACATCGCTTTGAACAAACGTTAACTTGTCAGTTATTGGCAATACCAAACAAGTACAGAGTTGAAAAGCATTGAGAATCCAAAATTCGAAAAAGTTGTGCAAAATACGACTAAGGTAATCTATGTCTGGGATAAGAAAATCCTTAGTTTTTCGAACAATTCAAAGTTTTATAAACAGGAAATTTATAAAAATGACCACATCATTGATATATATGTCAACACACAATATCCATTAAGAAATTAGAACGGCAGGTCATTGGGAGGGCAAATCATT
Organism: Mytilus trossulus; assembly: GCF_036588685.1. Taxonomy (NCBI): domain Eukaryota; kingdom Metazoa; phylum Mollusca; class Bivalvia; order Mytilida; family Mytilidae; genus Mytilus; species Mytilus trossulus. Next base: position 56,248,920 of record NC_086382.1, read on the forward strand.
ACGTTAAGTTCTAGACCATCACAATTGTGTTCTTGGGAATGGAAGAAATGTTTGTAAGTTGGGGGAAACACAGTTGCTCTTGTTGAATTCTTTGGTTCGGAAAAGAGTAAAAAATCTTATAGATTTACACCTGAATGTATTGATTTATTTGTATCACATGGAAGTATGTGCCACAAAATATATGTTGAAGATGAAATAGCGTAGAATGGTTTCAGCTTAACAGGAAGAAGCCGATAACAAAATGATTCTTAATGCAAAAACATGCAGCTGACAAAAGTTACGACCCCATTGTTATAAAACCTTCCGATACTGATGTGGAAGTATTGGCTTACTATTGCATACAGTTGCATATCAATTCTAACATTGTTAAAATGACAAGTACATCTTTCAAATTATTGAATGTGCAATCAATGTGTGCAAAATGTGTTGAAAATGCTTGCCAGGATTTCACGACAATACAGGTTGTGACTCGAGAGGTTTTCGTATTCTATATTTGTCTACGAAATTAAAAATGTTGAAAAAAGATTCATTCTCATCTACTGTCTACAACATATGATGCAATGTTAACGCACATTAAACAAGACAACTTTTAGACGAAGATTTGGAAATCTGCTCTTAAACACAACACTGGTCTGTTGCCAAACAACCAACCACCAGCGTTAGATGCTTCAAACATTCTGATGTGCTGTTCATGTAAAGCTGGTTGTGCCAATAAAAGACGTTCATGTGTTCAACAAGGTTTATCCTGAACAGATAGCTGTATGTAGATGCTCGAAAGCTTGTAGATATAAGGATTATCAAATCGTTGATATTGCTAACGATGACGACAAATATGATGGAAATGATGATAATGAAAATTCGGTAGATGCAGGTGACCAAACTGATGATGATTCTATGGATTGACCATCTGCATGACCTTAAAATTTAGTGATTCGGTTTTAAAAAATATAAAAAAAAATTGAGATCTAGAAACCCTGGCAGTTTTGTGTGCTTTAATATGTAAGTTATTTCACGAATGTGATGTATAAATTTGTAACAGAATCGTTTCTGGCTGACTATGTTTGTGTCTACCAATAAAATTAGTACGTATTCTTCTTTTCATTCAAAATCACGAATTTTGGAAATTACCCTCCGCCTTTTCTCTTGGTCCTCTACGATTTAAAAATTAATTGAAAATTAGTCTGCGTTTTAATAAGATATGATTTGTTCCATTTAATAAACAGAATAGTAATGAATAATTGGTTATTTTGAAATGTTTCTGTCAATATGTGTAAAACAAAATTGAAATTTTGCCCTACCAGCTGATGGACTAAAACAGCTTCGCCATGAGTACATATTACACCTGTTGCTTTTTGAAAAAAATAAAGCTCCATAACTTCTTAATATAATATCAGAAAAAAGTTTTATTCTGTTTGCAATCTAAGAAAACAAGAGGAGACAACTAAATGAAATGTTTTTGATTTCCTCTGTTTATTATCATGATTTAATGTACAGAAATCACATAAGGTCTTGTGAAATAATATTAAAATAGAATTTAATGTCATCTAATACCGGAAGTGTTATGACGTAATAGAATTTGCATAGAAATTAAGTTGCCTATAACACTGAAAAGCTTTCTTTATTCTGGCATTTCTATTGAAACATGTAATAATCAAGATGGACTGGAGATTTGAAATTCCAAATGGATGCCAAACAATAGATAAGATCTGATATAGAACAGTTAGACTATATATATATATTATCATACCAAGGTTACAAGAAAACCTACGTCATTTTGTTGAAATCAATCCTACTATGAATCCTTTTAAGAATGTTTCATTATCAAATTGGTTGTTAAGGATCCCATTTTCAGAGTTATTAAAATTTTAATCAAAGAGTGTAATCAGTTAAAATCTTAAAAAATAATTACACTTAAATAAAAGAATACACAGATTTAATTAACAACAGACATTAAACATTCCTATGTTTTTCAATAGACAATACTTCGTTATTAAACCTCAGAGACATAGGTGTACAAGATATATTCATGCAACACTTTGAAATACAGTAAATTCTTAAATTTTTGCGTGCATTTATTATTGCGATGATGTAATTTTAGACTTACGATTAAGCTTTTGCAACATTGAGATACATAATTCCTGCTTCGTTTATATTCAAAATTTCAAATGTGAGTTTAAATTATTGCAATTAAAACCCTGTTGCATTTTTCGTAATAAAAAAAAAATTGCAATAATTTCTGAATTTACAGTTGTGGAACAAAATTCAAATCCAACATGCAATTTAATTAATACAAATGGACAATTGTAAATGCACTTTCACCATTTTCAATTGAAATTTGCTATGCATCTTCAAATACAATTGACCCGTGCATCACCAAAAGCAAGAACATAGGAAAAGGTCAACTTCAAACACTTCATCTAGTCATATTTACTAGTATTTGCCTTTCATTCCAATAAATAATAATAAGTTTTGTGATAAATTAGAAGAACATAGAAGATAATAGATTACATAAACATTAAATTGAAAAAAAATAGGTACAGTGATGAAAGCGTGAACAGCTGTAGGTACTTCCGTAATATGATATTCATGTTTACAAAATTAGATATCAGTTAGTATATACAATGCACGAAATCCAATTGTCAAATTGGCAAAGTTACTGAAAGGGAGATGGTTCTTGTGCTTGTAGTTCTGGTAGTTTTGGGAAAAGAAGTATATGGTAACAAGGAACAATGTGAGAACCATGCTGTTAAAGCCAAGCTGTTTGATGCTATTTGTTCAGGTGTTAAACAAACAAGAATTAAAAGCCAAGGTAATATAATCACATCATAAATACATTATTAAAATTTAATATATACGTCAGACACGCGTGTCGTCTTCAACAGACTCATCAGTGACGCTCGAATCTAAAAAGTTTAAAAAGCCAAATTAAGAATAAAGTACGAAGTTAAAGAGCATTACACACCAAAAATTCCTAAAAGTTTTGCCAAGAACAGCAAAGATGATCTATTCCTGAGGTAGAAAAGCCTTCTCATTTCAAAAATTTAAAAGTTTTGTAAAAAGTTTTATAAATATGACCATATCAATGATAACTCATGTCAGCACAGAAGTGCTTACTACTGGGCTGGTGATAACCTTGGGGAAATAATTCCCCACCAGCAGTGGCATTGACCCAGTGGTTGTCAATAAATTTATGTGGACATACATTAAAAACTGTAGTTATGAGCTTACAAATACGTGTCTTCCTTTTATTTTCCTCACAGAAATTAAAAATAAACAGACACCGCACTGTTTCAAAATCAAATCAATTGAAGTAAGTATAGTTATTTTTTCTACATGACGTTTCCTCCTATTTGTTCGCAAAAAGTCTTTGCTAGACGTTTTTTTTACTTTCTTTTAATTCTTAGAATACTGTTTACATTTCAGAAACAGGCACAACATATACTAGATGGGGGAGAACGAAATGTGCTGGAGACAAAACAGAAATCGTATATAGTGGTTCGTAATTATGTTTTATCAAAGGAGTTAAATGAATTATTATAATTTTCTGATGCAAATAAAGAAAATGAGATTTTAGGGTAGACATAAATGAGACAATTTATTTATGTTTCTGGATAAACTGGCATATTTTCTTATATTTCGTATAGTTATCAGTCTATAAGTCGGTATTACGCATTGTTTTCAATGAATTAATTCTGGAATTTTAACATATATTATGTATCGCCTCTTAAAAAAAAGAATATTTTCGATAAGGCCATATTTTGGGGGTCAATGTCCGTTTTCACAATGTATGAAATTTGAAACAATGACTATATTTGAAATAGAAGGTCTGTTTTTTTTATAATTATACATAAATATTATTTTAACAGGTTTTGTTGGTGGTGCGTCTCATTCTGACATTGGTTCTCAAGTGAACATGCTCTGTGTACCAACACAGCCTCAGTATGCCATTAACAACAAGAAAGTAGATAATCATCCATGGCTTGGTGGAACCATATACAGTATACATCATATGAATACTCCTAATACCGCTCTAGATCATTCAAAATATACGCAATATGGTATTCCATGTACTGTATGTAGGGCTAGAGCTAAAACATCTGTTATCATGATTCCGGGTCGAAAAGAATGTATAGGTGACTGGGAAAAAGAATACAATGGGTATTTATTTGGTGGAAATCCTACATTCAAATCAGGTTCCGAATATGTCTGCATTGATGAAGTTCCCGAACGACTAAAGAAGGCTACGAGTTGGTCGGGAAAACCTATTTTAAATCCGGTTCATTCCAAATGTAATGAAGCCATGCCTTGTCCACCCTTCATAGACGGAAGAGTACTAACCTGTGTAGTCTGTTCAAAATAAATAAAGATAGACTCATCATAAATATTAATATTACCATTTTGTACGCCAGACACGCGTTATTTCTATAAATGAATCTATTATTTATCCTAACCTTAAAATATTCTATACTAAACTTAAAGTAAAAAGAAAAGCATTGTTGTAAAATCTTACTCACTCATTCCACCAGTTTTTTCCTCATTGTCATGCAGTCCATCCGATGTATTTGCCCAATTCATACATTATGTGTTATCAAAAAAGTTATCAAAGGTACTAGGATTATAATTTAGTACACCGGACGCGCGTTTCGTCTACACAAGATTCATCAGTGACGCTCATATCAACATATTATAAAGCCAAACAAGTACAAAGTTGAAGAGCAATTTAGGCAACTAATATCTTGATTTACCTTCAAGTTTTTTTTATTATAAATAAAAAAAAATCTACACTTTGCTTAGAAATTTTAAGTAATTTATAACATAAGTTGTTAGATTTCTTTGCCTTCGTTACTCTATACTATTTGTCGATATGTTCCTACATATGTGTTCTTCAATGCAAACGCAATGAAAATAAATTCAGCTAAATACGTTGCTAGGGATTGTCGTGAAATTTAATTTGATACATGGGGATTTACTGCAGTCTACAAGCTAATAGTTATATCTCTAAAACAAAGAACAGCAATGCAAGTGTTGTCCTTAACGTCATGTTAGTTTTAAACGAGAATGTGAAATGAATGTGTGCCATTACCTTACAAAAGAATAAGCAATAAAATTGATATAGTGCTGTTTTTTTAAATGTAGACTCTATTATGTATCCTTATTCATATTGTTAGAAAATTAAAGAATTTGTTTCAAATCAAAACATGGATGTAGCCTCCCTATTGGTAATCACATTACATCTTCTGATTTATGTGTTTAATGCTAGCAACAGACTATTAACCTCTCTTCTACATATTAGAAATAATGAAATGTAAAATATCGAAAATACCGAACTCCGTGGTATATTCTAAACGGAAAGTCCCTGATCAAATTGCAAAACCAAACGTTCAAACACATCAAAAGAATGGATAACAACTGTCATAGTCATGACTTGGTACAGGCAATTTCATGTGTAAAAAAATGTGGATTTAACCTGTCTTTAATTATACATATAACGCCAACTGATAATTGTTTATGTGTATTCGTGCTTCATAAAAGAGGTACTACTACTGACATTGGGAATGTAAACAGTTACTAGTGATACATGTGAGTCAGGTAACAATAATCCGTTGACCAGTTCTGTGGTATAAACATGATTAGAATGAAATAAGTTTTATCACTTTCATAATTTTTGTAGTTGCTGTTTTTTTGTGTAAATATTTACATTTTCTTTTTTAACTTTAATTTGAAATGGTTTATACACTTACAGTTGTCGATTCTTTAAAAAAAAACCAGTTGCTTTCTTTCGCAGTTTCGGCAATTCAAAGTACTGCATGTTTATCATGTATAATCATATCTGTAAGATAGCGATCCATGCGTAATTATTTATCTTGTTGGCCATTTAAATCCTGTTATTTGGTGATACAATTAGCAGAATGAAATTATAACAAAGGAATTTTTTAGACTGTTAAAAGTTTAAAAACAATCAGATTCTAATATTGTCTTTCTATGTATATAGTACTAAAATCTAGTGTCTAGTAAAATAATAAGGAATAAATGTGCACCAAGGTACTCTCAAATATCATCTGACAAGGACAAGATTTTGGCGAATCATACGTCCTTCATGGCTTTAATGAAATTTATATTGAACATTAATTTAGAAGACTTATCAGTGTTTATTATTATGTATTTGCAAGCCTCACAAAATTCTGAAAAAACAACGGTACATTGCTGTACCCTTTTTTTGACATTTCACCCATCAGGGCTTATTTGTTTTGTTCACACATTAATGTCAATATAATGGAATTTGATGGGACTGTAATACAAGTCAGAAGTTAAGCTAGCTATAAATAAACTCATCATAGATACCAGAATTAAAATTTTATATATAAGCCACCCACACCTTTCGTCTACAAAAATCTTATCAGTGATGCTCAAATCAAAAAATGTCAAGACCAAATAAAGTACAAAGTTGAAGAGCATCGAGGACAAAAAAAAATCCTAAAATTTTGCCAAATACAGCTATTCCTGAGACAGAAAAGACTTAGTATTTCAAAAATTCAAAGTTTTGATAACGCAGTTAATTTATAATGTTGAACATTTCAATGATAATTCAAGTCATCACAGAAGAGCTGAGTACTGGGCTGGTGATACCAATAGGGAATTAAAACTTCACCACCAGTGGCATAAATAAAGGCAACAGTAGTTCAAAATTCATCAATTGATTAAGAAAAAAACAAATCCCGGTTACAAAAACAAGAGGCTCTCAAGTACCTGAATCGCTTACTTTGATTTTTTGGGCATTTATCTTTTGTTAAAGAGTTTAAGTGTCCAATTTCATTGTAGTTTTTATTTTTTTGTTTAGTGTATATAAGTAAGTGTTATAAAACATGATAAACAAATTATGTAAAATTGTCCTTAAAGGGCAATAACTCTTTAAGGGGTCAATTGACAGTTTGGTCGTATAAACTTGTTTGTAGATCTTACTTTGCTGAACATATTTGCTGTTAACACATTATCTTTGTCATTAATACTATTCAAGATAATAACCAAAAAATGTAAAATTTCCTTAAATTTACCAATTTAGTGGCAGCAATCCAACAATGGGTTATTACATTCATCTGTAAATTTCAGAGCTGATAGAATGTAACCTTATTAACCCTTTTACCTCATGTCAGATTTGCTCTAACTGCTTTGGGTTTTGAGATATAATCCAAAAACTGCATTTTATCCCAGACCTATGTTCAATTTTTAGCCATTGCGGCAATGTTTTTTGACAAAACAGAAAATAAAACACAAACTTGATTCTTGATACCCTAAGAATCAGCTTAAGTTTGGTTGGAATTGTTTCAAAAGTTTCAAGGAAGCAGATTTTTTAAATAGTTTACACCAGATGGACGCCAAGTGATGGCTAAAGCTCACTGTTCCTTCCAGGTTTAATCTACTATTGTCTACAAAAGAAAAGACCTATACCAATTAAGTAATATGACAGTTGTTATCCATTCCTTCTATATGTTTGAGCTTTTAATTTTACTGTTTGATTAGGACTTTCTGTGTTGAAATTTCCTGGATGTTTGGTATGTTTGTTATTTTACTTTTTGATAATCTGTTTGAACAATTGCTATAATACATACAGTGAAAGAAACAAGAGAAGATAACTGAATGAAATGTTTAATGTTCTCTGTTTATTATCATGATATGTTGTACAGAATTCAAATGAGATCATTGTAAAAATACAAAGAAACAATATTCATCAATAAAGTCATAACAAGCAATAATACAGCCATAGTGGAATGTTTACCATAAGGAATAATAGGGGAAAATTAATTAAAAAATAAAATGAAATGCATAAATTACTATGAATTCAGAAAGTTATTACATTTTCACAAATTTCTGCTAATAAATAATGCTATCAAAATTTTAAATGAAATTCTTTATTTTTGCGAATCCTATCTAGCTGAATTTACAGTACATGCTAGGGTCATGGAAAATAGAAAACAAAAGATTCTGTAAAGGGTTTTAGATATGAGTTGACATTTAATCAAGTTTATACTTGGTAGTTATTGTTCCGTGTATAAACCACTGAAATAATATTGAAACAAATAAAAACCAATATCCTTATAACACTTATTTAAAAATGTCTTTATTTTTTTGTAATAACCCTTTTTTTACTTATTTTTTATTGAAAAATTGAAATAATCAAAATAAATTTTGAGACTTAAAATTTCCAAAAGGTTTCCAAACACTAATATGATTTTCAAGGATAAGATGGGACAGAGAACAGTTGATAACAAGACGATATATATATTATCATACGAAAAATTACAAGAAAACTTATTATATTAGATTTTAATTATGTTGAAATCTTTACTGATATGAAGTCCACTGAGTAAGTTTCATTAAAGTATGATTGTTAATGACCCCATTTTCAGAATTTCTAAAAAATTTAAATACATAATGTAATTAATTAAAATGTAAAAATATTAATCACACCAATATAAAAAGATTTAATTGTCAACACTATCATTTAACATTAAAACATTCCTACCTTTTTCAATACTTTATTTTCAAACCTAAGACACATAGGTGTACATGTACAATAGATATGTTTTAGATGTGTTTAATACCTTGACTGGCTATACAGCCCTTGCAAGGTCGGAGAGAGATATTCATGCAGCACTTTGGAAAAGTAAAACTACATTGAAATTCAACACATAAATTTAGATAAATAGCAAATTGTTATGCACTTTCAACATTTTCAAATAATATTCTAGGAGATCTGAATGTAAAGAATGATAAAATCAACAACAACAAAAATCAACAATAATTACAGAATAAAAAATTATGTCATTACACATTGAGTCATCCATTTTCTGAGCCAATGTAATAGTTTAACTGTCATGAATTAACATATGTGCCTTAACATTCTATCTTGATGGCAATTTTTTGTGTTCTTTTTGTTTACAAAAGCCGTTGTGAATTTTGTATTCATCTTACTGAATTTAAAAAAAATAAAATCTAACTGAAATAACCATGTCATAAATAGGGCTGATTTTTAAATCTTTGCTTTGAAATGGGTTTACAAAGGTTATAAAACGTAATTATATGAAAATGTGTTGCCAGTGTGACCATATCACAAACTTGATAATGCTACAGACACAAAAAACAGTATGCTCAAAAATATATCCTGGCTTCTATGGACTATCACAATTGTGGAGTAGTCGATATATGTGCAAACTTGTTATTTCACTTTTGTCAATGATAAAGCGTAGCATATACATCTATAAACTTCTCCTTAATCAAATTCATTCTGATCATATATGTCTTTGTTTTTTTAATAACTAAAGGTGTAAATCAAATGTCAAAACATTAAAAAAACTATAAAAAAAATCAAATTAAACAGTAGCAAAGCTAAATTAAAGTACAAAATCAAAATCAAAATTACATTTACTTAGATAATTTAGCCAAGTAAAAATTTTCTAATACTAAAACAACTGTTTTAATAGCTATGTATATATTGTTATACAATAATCAATCATACAAGCAACTTAATCTCAATACAAGCAACTTACAGTTTACCCTGTTAAGGAGACTGATGATCTATAATGAATAAAATAAATAATATAATACAACTAAGAAAAGAAAAAATTACTTATCCATAAATACAATTTCATAATGAAATCTTCTTGAAAACCTTATATTATAGTTTAATTAGAGATCCTTTACTAAATTTCCTGTTGTCAAGTGTTGGCCCTTATACCTATCTATGCTTACTTCGATTTTGTGTCTATCACATCTTATTATTTTTATATTCTACATTGGGATAGAACCAAGATTTTTAATAAGGGAGAGATCAGTTTTAGAGAACAAAGTAATAGGTCTTATGTTTCTCAATTAAAGGGGGAAACATTAAAATATGTTTTAATTTCTTTCTTTCTCCTGTAAGAAATCTAGACAGATACCTAGAAACATGACCTTTGCTACATTTGATCCATCATCTTGAAAGAATCTATTGAAGACATCATATATGACTGCATATTTTTTTAGACTTTCATAGATGGCAATGACGACCAAGTAAAACCCAAACTGTAACTAATAATTTTACAATTAAATAATAAAACTATAAAAATGATTAAAAACTCTGCACAAATATTGTAGTTATCAATGACATAGGAACAGACATTGGCAAAACTATATGGTCTGTAAGTCTATAAACCCAGGGATTATACATGGTTGTAAGCTGTAAAAATCTAGTGATCTTGTCCTTCACCATATATTTTGATATGCAGTGTTCTATAAATAGATCATCACAATAAATCAGAATCTTGGGACTAGCTGATATTTAAGTACTTGCCATCTTAAGATATTAATAATTCAAACAGGACCAGAAAAGCATAGTTGACATTTAAAGATTATCATTGATCATTTCAGCAAAATTGATTTTCTTGCTTGAGTTGGCATGGCAAAAGTGAGAACAGCAATTAAGTAGAGATGACCACTGATAATCTGTTTATCGCTTTTTTACCTATTACAACATTGTCAATTTCATTAGCAAAGCCACATGCTCCTTAAGTTTCTAGCAATAATTTTCATATCACTCGACTCCACTCAGAAAGGAAATAATCAGTCAGCAAGATAAAAGGAAAATTTAAAAAAAAAGCAATAATACTTTTAACAGATTGTTGGTGTTTAACCTCACTTTCAACACTCTTGGATGTATCATGGTAGCATGTTTTATATTAGTGGAGGAAGACCAAGTGCTCAGAGAAACAATTAGAACAATGCACTTTGATGTAAGGCATGGATTTATATATGAGGCGTAGAAATAATCAGTTTAAAATTCATTGCATATAGTCTGATATGAACAATAAAATAAACAGTGCAAAAAAAAAATCAATTACAAAAAATACTTTTTTTCATTTGACCAAAAAATGTCATTGACCACTTATTATTATCTGGAAAAAACATGATGAGAAATCATCATCCATCATACAATATATACTTAATATAAGGATTGTATGGTACTTATAACACTATAACAATACTATAACAATTTATGCAATGCTCTAATTTCGAAAAAGTGTTTAAACAGGCATAAAACAGTTACTCAAGTATTTCTAATTATTCCTTATATATACAATTTGAGATAAAAAAAAAAAGTAAATTCATTTCATGGCAAGACTGAAACACAGCATTTCTTAAGACTTTTTGTTTATAAATTTAAGGAACATTAAAAAAACTATATCTGAAACTCCTTTCGTTTTATAATTGTTGCTGTATTTTACTCCTTAATACGCCAGTCCCACTATCTGTGAAAAAATGCAAATTTTGATGATCGTGGTACGATCGTGTAGGTCACAGTAAGGTAGTACCACGGTCGTGTTGAGGTCTTCAAGATCGTGAAGAGCGTGGCCAACTTTGTTCAAAACAATTGTGGTGAGGTCGTGGCAAAATAAGGTCGTAGTAGAAGCCTAGTGAGAGCGCACTAAGATTGTAGTAAGATTGAAAGGTCACTGTACAATCGTAGCAAGAGCGTAGCGAAAGTGTGATTCCATTCGGAGAGATTGCGCTACGATCTCACAGTGACCTTATCACGACCTTACTACGACCATCACGTTCTCACCGCGACCCAACTACGCTATTCACGACCATAGTACGATCCTAGCACGCTCTTCTCAGGACCTTACTACTTTCACACTACAACCATCATTTTTATTGTCATTTTCACATAAAATATATAAAAAAACTCCCTAGATTTTGTTTGTCTGAATGTATTTATCCATTTGCTCCAACGGCTCAACCATGCTTCTCAATTTTATATAGATTAGACCGTTGTTTTTTCCCATTTAAATGGTTGAACATTAGTATTTTTTGGGCCCTTTATAGCGTGCTGTTCGGTGTGAGCCAAGGCTCCATATTGAAGGCCGTACCTTAGCCTATAATGGTTTACTTTTATAGATTTTTACGTTGATGGAGAGTTGTCTCATTGGCACTCATACCACATCTTCCTATATATATTGACACATCTGTGTCATCTCTGCTATCTTTCATTAAAATATCTTCATTTGAGCTTTATGAACCAGCAATAGATTGTAATTTAGGTTTGATTGGTCTTATGTGTATAGTATCAGTTTAATTGAAGTCTGGAGCTGGCATGTCAGTTAACTGCTAGTAGTCTGTTGTTATTTATGTATTATTGTCTTTTTGTTTATTTTCTTTAGTCATATCTTCTGACATAAGAATCGAACTTCTCTTGAACTGAATTTTAATGTGCGTATTGTTATGCTTTTACTTTTCTTCATTGGCTAGAGGTATAGGGGGATGGTTGGGATCTCACAAACATGTTTAACCCCACTATTTTTGCGCCTGTCCCAAGTCAGGAGCCTCTGGGCTTTCTTAGTCTTGTACTATTTTAAATTTTAGTTTCTTGTGTACTATTTGGAGTCTAGTATGGCGTTCATACTTTGCTCCCACTGCCTCTACATCAACCCCTACCACCATTCCACGTTTTCTAGTAGATTTTGGTGGCATGACTGTATTGTTTCTGAGAAATCTCCGTTTTAATCAGAAATAGAAGAAATGGAACTATATTGATATGAAACACAGTATTGACGGTATTGCTGAGAAAGTAGTAAAATCGTGGTATCAACGTAGTATATTCGTGGTAAGAACGTGCTATAATCACAGTAAGATCATGTTGCAATTGGATAACTCGTGGTATGGTCGTAGTGAGAATGTGAAGAGCGTAGAAAGCTCTTTATAAGTGTAGTGAGGTCGCAGAATAAGCGTGGTGAGAACAGGAGCGTTGTAGAAGCGTAATTAGGACGTAATAGCATTGTGAAAGCAACGAAAATTAACATTTTCATGCCGCTCATACCGCGACCTCACCACGATCTAAATTTATTTTAGATCGCTGTGAGCCTGGTACGATCGTGGTCCAGTGGGACTGGGGCTTAAACAACGAAGCTATTTCGCTAATTTATTTTTGTAATACAATTGGTAAAAGTATGGTATTAGTAGAGTGTGAAAATCACTTTAATTGTAAACCTTAGGTCAAGTTAACAATTGAAAGGAGATTATTGGTATAGATATTTGACACAAGAAACAAACCTAACAAAAAATGAAGAGATTTTAGAACTTTGAATTAGTAAGTAAATTAGAAACAATGTTTCTAGAAGCCATTAATTGCCTCATAAATTTAGAGAGATACTTGGCAATTTTTTGTTTAGCCATTTTTAACATTAACTATGCCATTGTTATAAATTGAGCAGTTTTATCACTTCTAGTCTACCTTTTTATCTAAAAACTATTTAAAATCCATCATATATATCTATGTCTATTATATGTAATCTTAACTTCAAACAATATGAGATGCTTGCATCAATGTACATGATAGTATAAAAATAAATAATACTCTGTTTATATACATATAACTTTTCATAACAAGTTAACAACAATATTTCAAGAAAAAAAACTAATAACAAATATTACAAATATCTCTACACAGTCATGTGACTGTGACAAATGCAGGAAAATGGTGATGAAATTATTATCTAAGAATTATTGTTGACAGACACTACTAAAATATACACATCTTCAAATGTGCATTTAATATACACATCTTCAAATGTGCATTTAATATACACATCTTCAAATGTGCATTTAATATACACATCTTCAAATGTGCATTTAATGTACACATCTTCAAATGTACATTTAATATACACATCTTCAAATGTACAATTTAATATACACATCTTCAAATGTACATTTTAATATACACATCTTCAAATGTACAATTTGATATACACATCTTCAAATGTACAATTTTGTCGGTAATGCCCATAATTCTTGGTTAAGTAACATATTTCATTTGCTAAAATTAAAGGGATTCTAAACAAGTCCATGACTATCTAATGAAACTTTTTTTCCAATGCAAATAATAAAAAAACTAATTTATAAAAATCATGAATGAAAGCACTGATACAGTGAAACATATTTTTATAATTGAGATTCAAGATGCAATATGGAAAAAAGTGGCAAGATATGAAAGTAAACATATAACTATGTGAAAACAGGCACTTTATTCTTATATTTTGTAAATTAAATAAAAAGGAATAATGCAACACCTTTAAGAATTTAAGTACTGGAAAATTTCTTGATATAGTAATTCAATGAATGAGCTTGAAATGTGAATAGGAAAATCACAGTATTATACAGACATATGGACATCCCATCAATATATAGCCCAGCTTTGCCAGTGGGCAGGTTAAAGATTGTATGAAAATGGTGATGCTTAGTATATGATGAAGATTTTCTAAAAAAATGAATGAACGGCTGAAAAATATGACTTTAATTGATATCAGGACAAAATCAAATGTAAATAATAATAAAATTAAACAATTAAAAAAAATAACATATCACTGGGAATTAGTTGTTGTGGAGAATGTAATTCATTTAAATATGATAACTTTATTATGTAGTATTTCACCAAAGAAAATGATAATGAATACCAATAATTGAAATGCGTCAAATGATGAATAAATACACACATTTTATACATCACTATAAATATTCTAATTCCTTTTGTAGCTCCATTCTAATAAAGTTTCTAATTGTGTTTTTACTTTCATAACATTGCATGAAATAATTTGCATGATACATTTCAAAATTAATAAAATCTAATTAAAATCAAGTTAAAAAAATCAAGATAATTATTTACTGAACTGACAATATAAAGTTGTTATTATTACTCCAAACATTTTGCAGAAAATTAGCCATTTATTTTCATTTCAATAAAAATCTACATATAAAATAAAATTTTATTAAATCACCAAAAATAACAATCAAACCCATACTGAAATTGGTAAAATTGACTCTTTTCCCCCAAATGGAATGATACTGTTCTCGTTGTCTAGAAATTTAAGTGGCATTAAGACAAGATAGCCTCGTATTCTTTTTAATTCTTGACGAGCAGTCACTGGATCTGTCTCGGCCATTGATTTTTCTTGCATATATGCATCTGCTTCGCTGAATGAAAGCACCTGATTGTTAGGAAGACACCGGAACACCTGTAATAAGGTAATTCTTTTAAACTTTAAAATCTTCAATAGCACACCATGTCTTTTTTCAATGAATAATTGTTCCTCACATTTAAATCATATAATCTAAAGACTGACAGAAAATTGTAAAATGTTAAATTTCGGACCACTTCTGTATTTCTGAGATGTGAAGAAATTGCATCAGCTCAATCAATTATTCTTTCAGGCTTAAATTAATGTCCTATTTATGAAGAATTTTAAATAAGGTCTTTTACACTAAAATGTATGTAGGAGGGTAGGAAAGGACTTCCTAAATATCTCTACAACCAAGAACCATTTTTAAAAATAATTTTGCATAATGGTAATAGATTGATACTGAAAAAGACACATGATCCACATTCAACAATTAAACTTCCCTTCCAGACAAGCTTGAAACCTCCAACATACACTTTCAGGGAATAGTCCTAATTGAATGGTGTAGTACTTTCTATGTTGTGTGATTTAACACTATTGATTCAGATAAGGGTGAAGGTTTGATGCCATTAAAATGTTTAAACCCTAAAGTCCTAAGTCAGGAATCTAATGTTCAGTGGTTGTCCTTTGTTGATGTGGTTCATAAGTGTTTCTCTTTTCTTGTTTTTATATAGATTAGATTGGTTTTCCTGTTTGAATGGTTTTACACAATTATTTTTAGGGCCCTTTATAGCTTGCTGTTCGGTGTGAATTGAAGAATGTACTTTGACCTATAATGGTTTACTTTTACAAATTATGACTTGGATGGTGAGGTGTTTCATTGGCGTTCAATACTACATCTTCTTATGTTTAATTTATTTAAGGGAGACTACTACAGTCTAATAGATATGCAAACATAATTGAAAAGGAAATGTCTGTACAGAAATTAATTTCCTATTGATGAATAATTTTAAATGAGGGTTCTTCCATTAAAATGTAGTTTAAAGGGTAGGAAGGGACTTTCTGAATATCCCTACAACCAAGAACCCTTTTTTGGTTGTATAATGGTAATAAGACTCATATTGAAAGAAGACCTGACCAACAAAGCGCTTTAATAAAGACACAAGTCACAAAAAACGCCACCTACAGTGAAAAGAACGGAAGTTAGAAAAAAATCAGTGGAACAAAATATTGAAAATTGGTTAATTTAAACCTCGATTTTGGCTCGAAACTTACTATTTCAACAAGTATTTACCAACAAACAATACATTTAAAAGATGGGATGTGACATTAGCCAGTGGAGGATGAGAATTGGTTCATTTTGTCAATCAATCGGTAGGAACAAAATCAAATATCCCGCCATGTTGTTAAACCCAAATCGGATCACCAACTTAAAACTCTTAGTGAGAATAACTTTGTGTATCAGTGCAATTTTACTACTTAGTGGGGATGTTGAATTAAATCCAGGCCCACCCCCAACAGGACCAAATACACGATTAATGTCATTATCGCAATCGAAACTTTCATGGGACAAGGGAGATAATGATGCACTCAGTCGAACTCTTCAGGAAATAAGGTCAGAAATGACTACCATGTCAACAAACATGCTCGCAATGAAAACTGAGATGACTGGTGTCAACCAGAATATAGATAAACTGAACGACAAATTAGACAGTAAAATAGACATGTTACAAACAGAAAACAAACAGCTAAAATCACGGGTCGTGTCCCTAGAAAATCAGGTAGATAAAATTGAGGCCGGTTCCCGTAAGAACAACTTGCTATTTATGGGTGTCGATGATAAACCCAGTGATGTAAACAATGTATTTGAAGATATTAGTAATAAATCGTCAAATCAAAAAGAGTCGTGGGAAGAGTGTGAAATGAAAATAAGGCTATTCTTAGAATCTGTACTAGAACTGGGTAAAGAATTTGCTGAAAATGTACAAATTGAACATGTACAACGTGTCCGTGGAACAGAAAGAAAACGGCCGATAATTGTAAGATTCTTAAGCTACAGAGACAGAAACCTAGTATTGAAAACGGCAAAAAATATTCTTAAACAAAGTCAAACTTACAGAGTCAACGAAGATTTTACACCAAGTGTGCGAACTGCAAGGAAAAATTTAAGCCCATTCCTTCTACGTGCAAGGGAAAATGGCAGTAAGGTCTCAATGCGTCAAGATAAGCTTTTGATCGATAGTAAACTGTTCACTTTTGATGAGGAAACTCAAGACATACAAGAAGTTACAAGAAAATAGGGATGTGGTCAAGGCTCACGGTACTGTATATATGACAATTATTTTAAATGTAAACCCGATTCCTCAGAGAAGAAAATTAAGATTGTGTCTTGGAACATTGAAAGTCTAAAAACAAAGTTATATCGTGACAAGAAGTCTGTTGATGAGATAGTAGAAAATCATGATGTTATTAGCTTTCAAGAAACATTTCAAAAAACAGAGGATGAATTTGTAAATACGTTTTGTGATTTTGAATGTTACGAAAGTATTCGTGTAAACGATCAATTTGTCTACAACAAAGCTTCAGGTGGTGTGTTAGTGTTGGTTAGAAAAAATATTGTTACAACATATAAAGTTATACAAATCTTGAAACAATTTAAAGATATGATTATACTTAAATTTTGTTCTGAAAACAAAACAATTATAATGGTATTTATTTATATACCCCCAGAAAACTCCATTTTTTATAGTAATCAGAACACTACAAATGGTATTGATATTCTTGAAGAAGCGCTTTTTGAGGTTGAATCATTGTATGATAATTGTGAAATACTTATGGCGGGTGACTTTAATTCTAGGACTTCAGAATTAAATGATTTTGTCACAGAAGATAAACCTAACTATATTCCTGGTCTTCAATACATAATAAACAACGATCACGACTCAAAGTCATTTATTACGCAGTGTAAACGTAGCAATAAAGACAAAATTACAAATAATTTTGGTCGCTCATTGATACAGTTGTGTTGTGCAAAGGATTTATATATATTAAATGGACGCAAACATAATGATAGAGATGGTGAATTCACTTATATGTGTGCAAATGGTGCTAGTGTTATTGATTATATTATTTCTAGCTATAACATATTCAGATGGATATCACATTTTAGTGTACTTTCTGTTGATTTATCTAAACATTTACCAATTTCTTGTTGCTTAGATATTCCAGTTTCAGGACATATTGAAAATGGTGAAGAATATTGTAATGAGAAACAGATACGATTTAAATGGAACAGTAACAAAGCTCAGTTGTGCAAAGATCTAATAGTCAATCCGACTTCCTTAGCAGGTTTAAATGATATTTTAGAATTAATAGACAGCAATACAAATGACGCTGCCAAGGCATTAGTATCTCACTTGCAAAATATTTGTACAGAAGCTGGTTTATTATCATGTCATAATAAAAGCAGTGAACGTGCTATTAACAATCAGGAATGGTTTGACTCAGAATGTGTGTCTATAAAAAGAAAAAAGTGTAAATTATTAAATGATTTTCGAGCAACTAGCAATGCTGACATACTACAAGAATATGTTAAAACGAAACAAAATTTTAACAAGTTGTGTGTAACTAAACAAAAACAACACAAAGAGAATAAGAAAACTGAATTATGTAATATTGCTAAAACTGGAGATTCTTGTAAATTTTGGAAATTGATAAAATCAGTTATTAGTAAATCTAATATACCTAGGTCAAATATTTCTAGTGAAGAATGGAAAACTTATTTTTCTGACCTTTTGAACCCTGAAATAATAGATAAAGATGTAAATTTTTCTGAATTTGTTGATAATTTTGTACAGGCTCATAATACTGAATGTGATTTATGTATTGATGAAAATTTTTCATATTTAGACAGTGATATTACTAGTGAAGAAGTTTTAAGTGAAATAAAAAAGCTTAAAAATAATAAATCACCAGGTGAAGATGGTTTATCAGGGGAATTTTATAAATGTTTATCTTCAACACTTCTGCCAGTTTTGTTAAAATTATTTAATGAAATATTTCACACTGGAGATTTTCCAGAATGTTGGTCTACTGCTATTATTATTACATTGTTCAAAAAAGGCGATAGAAATGATTGTGGTAACTATCGTGGCATATCACTTTTATGTGTTATAAGTAAAATTTTTATGGGTATTATTTGTAATAGATTAAAAGTATGGTCAGATATGAACGAGCATTTAATAGAAGAACAAGCTGGTTTTCGCAGTGGCTATTCCACAATAGATAATATTTTCATACTGTGTAGTATTATTATGAAATATTTATCAAAGAAAAAGGGTGTTCTGTACTGTGCATTCATTGATTTTAGCAAAGCCTTTGATGGCATCAATCGTTCAAAACTTTTTTATATATTGTTAAGTAAAAATTTACATGGCAGAATGATAAAGCTATTGCAAAATATTTATGGCAATGTCAAAGCAAAAGTTAAAACAACTGATGGATTATCAGAAACTTTTACATGTAATTCTGGTGTGAGACAAGGTTGTACTTTAAGTCCTTGGTTATTTGCAATGTATATAAATGAACTTGCAACTGAAATTGAGAACAGTGGTGGAAATGGCATCTTTATACATGAGAACTTTCATAACGTTATGCTACTACTCTTTGCAGACGATCTTGCACTTATAGCCGATACACCAATTGATCTACAGAGAAGATTAAACAATTTAGAAAAGTATTGCGAAAAGTGGAATATGACTATAAACATGGACAAATCAAATATTGTTGTATTTAAAAATGGAGGTAAATTATCTAAAAACGAGAAGTGGTACTTCAATAATGAACCTTTAAAAGTTGTCAGTTATTATAAATATTTAGGAATATATTTTTCCAATAGACTGAAATGGACTTACTGTTGCAAAACATTAAGAATGCAGTGTGAAAAGGCTCTGAACATGATAAAACATTGTATGTGTAAACTTGGAACTAGAGATATAAATCTTGGATTTAAGTTATTTGACTCTATGGTTGCTCCAATTCTTTATTATGGTGCAGAATTATGGGGAACAGAGAAAGTGAAAGACATTGAAACTGTTCAAAATAAATTTTGTAAATGGCTACTTGGAATGGGCCAAAAGACTAATAATCACATAGCAAGAGGTGAATGTGGCCGTCATGAACTATATATAAATTATGTGTGTAAACCTATTAAGTATTTTCTACACTTACAATGCATGGATGATAGCAGACTTCCAAAACTATGCTATCGTATGATGTATAAAATGAATGAAAATGGACGTTTAAATTGGTGTTCTAAAGTGCAAAGACTATTATTTTCAAATGGATTTGGTGTTGTATGGGAAAGTCAAAGTGTTGGAGATACAAAATTGTTTTTACATTTATTTAAACAGAGACTTACAGATATAAACTTACAATCTTGGTCAGATTATATTGGCAACTCATCAAAGTGTGCTTTTTATTCAAAAGTTAAGGATTATATTTGTATAAATGAAAATATACAGAAACTGTCATATAATCTTAGATATGAAATTTTTTCAATTTTATGTTCAAACCATAAGCTAGCTATTGAACAAGGTAGACATGAAAACCAACCAAGGGAAAATAGGTTGTGTAAAATTTGTAATACAAATGAAATAGAAGATGAATTCCATTTTGTACTTGTTTGTCCAATTTTGGCTGACATAAGGAGAAATTTTTTACCATTATGGTGTCAAAGTAATTGTAACAGAGACACTTTAACTAGTCTTTTTAGAACAGAAAATTTAATTACTTTGAAAAATCTGGCTGTATTTTTGAAAAAAGCTAAATGCTGTAGAGAAGAAGTCTTGTCACTATGACTTGATAAAATGAATATACTTAATAAATAAATAAATAAATTTATTACAAATACAAGTTTATAAAACTTTTGAAAATTAATAGATATATATATATATATGTTGGTAATATGTGTGTGTTGTATTGTTTAATATATGTTATTATTGAACTGTAGTTGATATTAAATTGTGAATTTATAAATGTACCGTGGGCTGGAGGCCTGTTTTTGTACAATAAACTTGATTTGATTTGATTTGATTTGATTGATTTGAAAGAAGACCTATGACCCAGATTCATTAATTAAACTACCCTTCCTACCCACCCACAAACATTTTAATGGAATATCCCTATTTGGATTGTGCAGTACACAATGAGGTTATAGAACAGATACCCTACCTTTTCATATATCCCAGTGTTGACTGTTGCTACACTAAGATAGAAGTTTTTGTAGAACACATCATTAACTGGATCAGATAAGTCTATAGTGTTGTCTAATGGATCTATTCCTAGGTGTTCCCTGCAACACAATAAATTATCAGAACAAATCCATTGGACATATAGGCCTCGTCTATCTCTAGATGTTCTCAGTAATATAATATCTTAAGCGGATATGTTAGCAAAGTTGATGTGATCAGGTAGTTTAGTTATTGTATGCATACATTTTTGTATTTACTGGTATTAATCATAATCATACACTTGACAGTTTCAAATTGGATTTATTGGTAATGTGCAAACAGCCAGTAAATTGTCCTGACCATGACAAAACATGATTCATTATGCAACAGGAAATGATATCAAACAAACATGCTTACTGTTTGGTGTGACTTTGACCTAAAATGGGTTTTCCTTTACAAATTGTGACTTGAATGGAGAGTTGTCTCATTGGCACTTATACCACATCTTCTTATATCTATATGCAATACTCTCAAGTATTAAACATTGAATTGATGTCATGTTATAAATTGCGTTGTTATACCACTGTCACCAGGACAGGTGAAAGGTTGAAAGCTAACAAACACTTTAAATCCCACCACGTGCACATTCCCTATGTGCCTGTAATTCAGTACTTATGGTTGTTTGCTGTCAGTCATATCAAGTAACTGTCATTAGTTGTGGCTTATAATTTTTGTTTAATAAGTTAAAAAGGTTGTAATATTTTCTTCTTTTTTTTCATGCTATCTAGGGGCTTGTATAGCTTACAATACACTATGGGATCAATGTTGAAGGTGGTACCATGATCAAGGCCTGCAGTTGTTTGTATCATTTTCCTTTGTTTTCTTAAAGGATAGTTTCTCATTAGCAATCATACCAAACCTCCTTATGTTTATAAAAATTTTCTTTGTTTTTTAAGGTAGCTTCTTATTAGCAATCATACCACATTTCCTTATTTTTATCTAATAGAAGTCATTTACCTGAACAAATTTTTTCTCATTGAAGATGCAAATTTGCCTGCCATATGTTCGACACCATTCATTTTAACTTTGTGTTTATGTATGTCCTGAAACATGACAGCGATTTCACTATCTCTATCTCCCAGCATGCTTCGGTCGTTGATATTAGCTGATCCCATAATAACAGTGTCATCATCAACAATCATTAGCTTACTATGCACATATACTAATTCTGAGACCTGAAACAAATATTTAAGATATAAGTTATTAGCTCTTAAACCAAATGATGAAAATGTTTATAATAGACGATTCTTTATGATGGCACTTTTTTCTGTATTGAAATATTTTGGTACTAATAACAGTAATATATATTTAATATATGCCACATTTGGAGCAGGATCTGCTTACCCTTATGGAGCACCTGAAATCACCCCCTGTTTTTGGTTGGGTTTGTGTTGCTTAGTCTTTAGTTTTCTATATTTTGTCTTCTGTACTATTATTTGTCTGTTTGTCTTTTAAATTTAGCCATGGCGTTGTCAGTTTCTTTTCAATCTATTAGTTTTACTGTCCCTCAGGGATTTATCATATTTTTTTTTTTTTTAAATAACCTGTAGGCAAATTTTGTCCAATTTATAATTAAGTAATATTTTTTCCTGCTAGTTGACATCTGTGTTACTTTCAAAATAAAAGTTATCCACAATATATATAATATTGCATAAGGGAGATAATAAAACTTACCAATTTGCCATTGAGCTCAGTGTGTGTCCTCAAACCACAGAATGTAATGTAATTTAATGGTTCTATACCTGTAACAACAAATAAAAACCCATGTTATCACAAATCATTCTATTAACTGAAGGAATATACTATCACTGACTTATCTATTTCCACAATCATTCTGTAATACAAATCAGACAAATTGAAATAGACATTCCAAGTAAGTATTCTTTAAACACCACAGAGATAGCAGATACAGATTTACTGCATGAATTTCTGAGGTTAAGTTGATCGACTGATGGAGATTGTAAGTTAACCATGACACTAATTTCTTCTGCAATAAAATGGACTGTCATGAATGCACAGACAGTGACCCCTTTAATAATCTTTAAATAAGGGACTACAGTCGGAATGATAGGTTGTACATATATACACTTTATTGGTGTCTGCATGTAAACTCATTACCAGAATGCTTAAAAATAGTATCCCTGCTATTGAAAATAATATACATATGTATAAAGTACATGCAAAAGGATATTGTGCAGTATATTATTCCTTTTGACGATTTTTCTGATTATCTTACCTTCTTTCGCTAAATTGTGCCACAGTGACTGTGGTCCTTTGCATATAGAAGTGTAATTATAATGAGTGATGGCCTTAATAGCATAGGCACCAGATTTTCCTATTTCTCCTTCAAAGGCAGGCAATAATGGCATAACAACATATATACGGAATGTTTCATTGTTCCTGGAAGATATAATAGAATTCAATTAGCTGCCATGTATTCAGCAATTCTGTTTTTCTCAAAATATAATCTTTAAACAAGTAAAAACAATTATTTATCCTTTTATAACAAATATTATCAACAGGTTAAAGAAAGTATTCTAAACATCCAGCTGTTGTGAATACAAATAGAGAAATTCACTTTAAATCAGATTTCCTATAAACTACATCTCCTATATTTGATCTAAATTTGGAAACTGTGCAGTTTCATCCAAGCAGATGCATTGTGGGATCAATGCATGTAGTCTGCATGAGTGATATTTTCTTGAAAGTCAAATAAACAAAAACATAAAACATTCAAAACTTTTTTTTATCTATAATAATATATACAACTGATATAAATGATTTATATAAAATGATAATACATCACAAATTACTAATCAACCAATAATACCCTATAAGGGTTATTTTTGAAGGGTGTAAATTTTCGCTTATTTTCGCAGATATATCCAAATCACCAAAATAAATTCCGCCAATTTAAAAATTTAAAAATAGAAGTCGCCAAAATATTTCATATACCTTATTCTATGAATATTGCAGAATTTTACAACAGCTAAAATAACTCGCTATACGCTATACTGTGGATTCATCTATTTGCGTGGGTATGGAAAACTTACGTGTTTGTGTTTCTGGCAAAGTCTGCATACAAGCCTATATAGAAAACTTGCTATTCCTTAAACATTTAATTTCCAGGTCCACCTATACCTATAAAATCCACGAAAATTGGTAACCAACAAATAATTATGAATCCATAGTATGCAAGTTTTACTAACCTATGAGCTCTGACAATTCTTTTAAATAAAGCTTCACCTATTTCATTTTTAACAACTGCATGGTCCCCTATATATGTGATGAAGAATTGATTCTGAAAAACAAAAGTATTAAACCAATTTAACCAGATTAAACATTTATATGAACCAAAAGTAAAATGACAAAAATCCTGAACTCTGAGGAAAATTTAATCAGAAAGTCCCTAATGAAAAGGCAAAATCAAATGACAAAGCACATCAAAGGAAAGGATAACAACTGTCATATTCCTGACTTGGTACAGTCTAGATAAAAATAACTTTTAAGACAATTGAATGGATTTGAGCCTTTTTCTTCTTCAGGAGTCCTAATTAGTCTATGATATCAAGCTGTTCTACAGATTTTTTTTCTTCTTTTCTTCAGAAAGTGGCAGCAAAATTATTCATTCTCATTGGCATTACTTTATATGTGTAAAAACTACAATGCAACACTATTTTATACAAAACATAGTTTGAATTGAACGTGCAAATATCTTAAAGCTACTTATTCTAATCTATAAATTGCGCTTAATAATGACATCAAGTGTTCTTATACACTAACCTCAATGTAGATATAATGTTTAGCACTTTCTATACAATGTAAATATGCCGTCTGTATTGATGTCTCCCGTTTCTGTATACCACATGACCAACCACCAGCACTTCTAAGTATCTGAAAATATACAGAAAATTCAATACTGTGTCAAAAGTGGAAGAGGTATAAAAACAAAATAATAGTCATTCACAAATTGACACTAAAAATAATTTGCATCGTGATTTGGACCTACTAAGACAAATTCCAGTTTATCATAGTACAATTCATTCAGATATCAATGTTGGAACACAATAAATCATAGTAGATTATTAAACAATATATTGTTTCTACCCGCAAGTCATTTGCTCATCATTAATATTGCCTGTTATTTCACAATTTGAAACAAAAGAAATCAAGAAATCTTTTTTTTTTTTCTAAAACAGCAATTAGTTTTTTTGGTTTTTTTAATAATTCAATTTTCAAACAATTGTCATTTTGAAAATTTGATATGTTCAGTGGTAGATCAAGGATAAAGTGTAGAAGGCATATACCTGGCTCAGAACTTATATAAGCTAAGCTCCCTTCCATTTTGATGACACCAAATAAAACCTCATGTGTCCCTCCACAGTATCAATTCCTTTTTCATGACTTATGCCCCCTTTGGAAAACCCTGTATCTTCCCCTGATGTTTGGCATTGAACTTTAATAAAACTTATTTACATAGTCATTCAACTTGCTTAAAAGTAACTACACAAACCTGTGATTTAACTTCATCGCACTGGTCCCTTATAACCTGAGGAACCAGATTGTGTGGAGTGTATCCTTTTGGTACCAGTAAAGGAAAGTTACGATTGTTTTTCGCCTTCTCTACCTGGTAAGAAAATAATAATTAAAAAATAGGCCTTTTCAATTCTGTATTTTAAGAAAAGCTTTCTTTGAAATAAATATGAACAATGATTGTTATGTACTTTCAAGCAGACGTTTAAGTTAAAGCAGACACATACTAGGCTAAATTAAATCATATACAATGATTGTAAAAAAAATAGCTACTTTTTTAGAAGTTTTAGTTTACTTTTAGAATATTTAGGAATGTTTTAATATTAACAGGATTTTTAATTCATCATGTTTAACTATATTTGTGAATGGGTGTTGTTGTAATTCTTTACAAAACAATAAAAAAAAACTTCAGACTGTCTGGTCACACCTCATTAAAAGGAAGAAATAAATCACTTTTTTCCATGTCCTTATGCAAGGGTAATGAATTCGATGACATGCAATGCCTGTGGCAATTTTATCAGGTGTGAAACATTTCATTTAATAAAATGTGTTGCTAACTTCATTTTTAGCATGTAGTTTTTGTTACAAGAAAATATGACTCAACTTGAATCATGTAAAATGAGCATATTTATATAATTTACAGAGACTGAAATATTTTGACATAAATAATATCAATAAGTTACAGTGATAGAAATATTTTGACATATATCAATAAATTTTGAGACATTAAAAATTATCTGTATGATCCAGCATGACACTGTTGAGAAAGCCCATCAACAAGTATTAGCAAGTTATGAATGGACGAAAAGATGGATAGACAGAGTGGGGAACACAAAACTATGATATAAAATAAATAACACATACCAATGGGAAACTACATTTTAAGTATTATTTCTCTTTCTTCAAGGGCAGCTTAAGATATGCATCAAATAAGAATTAGGTACTAAGATCGTAGCAGCAAAACAAGTCACAATACAAACCTTTGTCATATTCCAGCGCCCTATAAAGTGTCTGGCAACATCTCTGGCTGTTTTCCCATAGACAACTCCACCTATATCATGCCAAGGCATTCTTGGAGTTTGTGTTCGGTCAATAAAATCTTAAAAAAGCAAAGCAACCAATGTTAACTTGCAAGCACAATCAACAATAGGAAAGTAAAGAATATTGTTAAAATGACAGAAAAAAGCAATATGTAACATACAAACAAAAGCCTAGGTTGAGATACATTTTAGATCATAAATTTCTCTTCATTAACACACCATATTCATTCATTTACACACTCAATGCAATATTCACTAATCTTGTATTAAAAAAAAGAATTAAATGCACAAGGTCTAATATATTGGATGAATTAAAAAATATCAGTGGTTTGTTATGAATGCGCTTTAATAAATGTTGTGTTCAATAAACTTCCAAGATATTTGTAAGGAAAAACAACCATGAAGTTGTAATCTACCAGATATTCTATTCTAGTGATTAGATATACAAAACTTGACTTCTACGTTAGAAACAATTGCACTTCTTAAAATGAGTTCTCTTTCATGATGGGAGTAAAATGGGAGTTTGTCTTTATTACGATTTTTTTTTTACATGTATCATTATTTATTACCTGCTCATATTAATCCCCAAGTCAAGTCTTATGTAATTTTAAGGTACAAAGCCGAGTTTATTATAATTTAAACAAAAACTATTATCCAGCATGACACTTATTAATTACTGCCTTAACTCACCTTCGAATGGATCATGTAAATCCACAAAATCTTTATATATAAAGTTGACATAATCTTTTCCAATCCACATCTTACTGGATCCAACCAGTCCTAACTCATCTATCTTCATTTCACTAGAAGTTTTATGTAAGATGGCAGGTGTGTCTAAACTAAAGAAAAATAATCATGATTAAAAGGTGAATCTAAACTAGAGAAAAATCATGATTAAAAGGTGAATCTAAACTAGAGAAAAATCATGATTAAAAGGTGAATCTAATTAGTTATCCAAGGTACCAGGATTATAATTTAATCTAAACTAGAGAAAATTAATCATGATAAAAAGGTGAATCTAAACTGGAGAAAATAATCATGATTAAAAGGTGAATTTAAACTGGAGAAAAATAATCATGATTAAAAGGTGCATCTAAACTGGAGAAAAATAATCATGATTAAAAGGTGAATCTAAACTGGAGAAAAATAATCATGATTAAAAGGTGAATTTAAACTGGAGAGAAATAATCATGATTAAAAGGTGAATCTAAACTGGAGAAAAATAATCATGATTAAAAGGTGCATCTAAACTAGAGAAAAATAATCATTCTATTCATGTAACAATGGATTGTATTCAGTATTTGATTTAAGAATTGAATGCTTCTTTTTGTAACTTCATTGGGGTGTAAAAGCCTTATCCGAGGTACATTTTTTATGAGTGCTAAAGCATTCAATACTTATAATTATATTTTTTAGCTAGGATCATGAAAACACTGTTTCCATTCTACAATTATAGTTGACCTATTACTTATAGTATTAATGTTGTTGTGTTTTGGTCTATTTTTCTTAAATATATTACACTGAGCAATGAATCATGAAAATGAGGTTGAGGTCAAATAAAACCTGCACAACTGACATATAGATCATAAAATATTTTCATAGACCAAATATAGTTAACCTATGGCATATAGTATTAGATAAAAAGACGGAAACTCAAAAACTTAACTTTGACCACTCAACCATGAAAATGAGGTCAAGGTCAGATGACATATGCCCACTAGACATGTACACCTTAAAATCACTCCATACAACAAATATAGTAGATCTATTGCATAAACATTAATAAAGTATGAGAAAAACAGACCAAAACACAAAAACTTTACTATAACCGCTGAACCATGAAAATGAGGTCAAGGTCAGATAACACCTGCCAGTTGGACATGTACACCTTACAGTCCTTCCATAAACCAAATATACTAGCCCTATTGCTCATAGTATCTGAAATGTACACTTGACCACAAAAAATTAACCTTGTTCACTGATCCATGAAATGAGGTCGAGGTCAAGTGAAAACTGTCTGATGGGCATGAGGACCTTGCAAGGTACGCACATACCAAATATAATTATCCTATTACTTATCATAAGAGAGAATTCAACATTACAAAAAATCTGAACTTATTTTTTCAAGTGGTCACTGAAACATGAAAATGAGGTCAAGGACATTTGACATGTGACTGACAGAAACTTCGTAACATGAGGCATCTATATACAAAGTATAAAGCATTCGTACATTAAAAAGTTAGCTAACACCGCCGCCGTAAACCGCCGGATCACTATCCCTATGTCCAGCTTTCTGCAACAAAAGTTGCAGGCTCAACAAAAAATTACTTTTCAAATGACATTTTTTATATTTTTGGAACAGTTATTAGATTCCTGCATCTAACAGAAGTTATGCAATTTTCTAGACAAGTATAGCATCATTTTGTAACTTGAATATCTGAGCATATTTCACATTGATAAATTTCTGGAAAAGTTTATGAATAGGATTTGTAGAATATTATGATCAATGCATTTTATTTTATGTATGAAAAAGGAAGTGACCAGCCTTGGAAGATTTTTAAATATCAAGTCAGTAACTAAGTTTCATTCCATCTTTTCCCAAAAAATGAGTTCATGGTCATATGAAACCTGACAGATAGACATGAACACCTAACAATCCTTCCGTACATCAAATTAAATTGACCTTAGAATGCTTATAATATGTGAGAAATATATCAAACCACAAAAACTAAACATTTGTCAAATAAACCATGAAATGATCCATACTTTGATTCAAGATGACAGAAATGATCTCTTGGTGTTTCCACAGCTAGATACAAAAATAAAAAGATCTAGAGTTAATCAGCACATTGGAAATACATGTATTCAGTTTGCATCATAAATAACCTATACTATTAAACGAGAAGACCTCATTTTGGGTGTCGCTTCTCTTCTTTCCACAATAAATTAATCAACATGCCTCTGTAACCTCTAGGTACAGTGCATAGTCGCCTTTGTCATTCATTCATATGATTATTCAGATTGAGTTATTTTGAGAGAAAAACGAGAAAAAAGGCATCCGGATATTGTCCCGTAATTGGACGAAATTTTAAGTCAGATTAGACTTCCGGTTTGTGTTTTTCTGTATACTTTGAACATACATTAATATACTATGAATAAAGTGTATTTTAATTCTATCTGCTATCAATTTCAAGTTTACTATTATCCTCAGCGGTCACAGAGTTTATTAAATGCAAAGGGTCTGTATACTATATCACTTGACCACCATGGATTGATTAGTAAACTTAGAATTGAAAGTAAATACACTTTATTTACATAGTAATGAATGTTCATAATATACATATAAGCGCTAAAATTATTCATGTGAACTTTTGATACCTTTTCTGAAATTCTCCAGTCATTAAATCTTTTACAAAATTCATTGATTACTAAAAAAAGATGTGGTATGATTGCCATGTTGAGACAACTCTCCACAAGAGACCAAAATGACACAGATATTAACAACTATAGATCACTGTACGGCCTTCAACAACGAGCAAATCCCATACCACATACTCAGCTTTAAAAGGCCCTGAAATGACGATGTAAAACATTTCAAAAGAGAAAACTAGCGGCCTTATTTATGTTAAAAAAAAATGACAAAAAACAAAAATGTAACACAACCACTGAATTACAGGCTCCTCAGTTACTTAAATGTTCATATTGAAATTGATAGAAAACCAAAAATTAGGAATTTTAAAAATGAAGGGGAAGGGATAAAAAAGACATTTTCATGTCCCCATTAACCTATGGCTTATGATACTTTTGCTGAAATTCTCCAGTCATTCAGTATTTTACAAAATTCTTCCAACATAACATACTTTGAACTAATCTCTGAATGCCCGCGATTTCGCAGGTGTGTTCTTGTAAATATATAAAATAACAAAAGAAATATTTATAAAACTTACTAATCAAGCTCTTCTTTAATTCCATCTAAACTGTTAATTCCATCTAAACTGTCTTTTCTATCATGTCTTATTCTATCTTTCTGTAAAATAAACAATATCTTCATAAAAGACCTTAAAACTTCTGGTACCACATGAACCATTGAATATTTAATTTTTATCTTACAAAACCCCACTATCTTCATTAAACTTGATGTGTCAAAACGACATGATTGGCCCTGTCCCAAAAAATTGACAAATCGTCAATTTCAATATAATTACATGTGGACACAAACATGATGGTAGTCTCACATATAAAAAATCAGCTCAAAATCTGGAGGCGTGTAGAAAAAAAACTGTGATTTTCAATAATTTATCAAAGTCCAAAGCCTGTAATACACGCTAACAGCAAAAATTAGCGAAGTGGAACCAAACTTATACTTGACCTGTAACTCATCATGGTTAACTCACATACCTAAAATCAGCTCAATATCTGAAGGCGTTTAGAAAAAATATCTGTATAACTGTGATTTTCAACAATTTCTCAAAGTCCAAAACCCTTAATTTCTGCAAAAATTAGTGGAGGGGAATGAATTTTAAACTTGATCTGTACTACATCACTGTCAACTCACATACAAAAAGTCAGCCCAATATCTAAAGGGGTGTAGAAAAAAAAAACTGTAAAACTGATTTTTAACAATTTCTCAAAGTTCAACATTTTGTCCAAAGCCTGTAATCTCAGCAAAAATTGACCTGTTACTCATCATGGTTAACTCACATACCAAAATCCAGTGCAATGTCTGAAGGTGTTTAGAAAAAAGTCTGTATAACTGTGATTTTCAACAATTTCTCATAGTCCAAAGCTCGAAATTTCAGCAAAAATTCGCCCAATATCTGAAGGCATTTAGAGAAAAACTCTGTATAATGATTTGTTGCAGAATGACGGAATGACAGAATTTCGGAATTTCAGAATTACGGAATTACAGAATTTCGGAATTACGGAAAGGGTAAAACTATATATGGCACCGACAACTTCATTGCGGGGCCATAAAAAGGTCCTTATATTTCTATGTCATTTTAGTTTTTGTCTTTTCTTTTGAATACTGATTGATTAATCGATTATTGGGGTGTTTAATGCCAATTTCAGTACTCTAAGCTAAATTTTTTTCTAATTTGGAGGAAGCTTGATAGTTCTTATATAATATATAGAGAACAATTGAAAGGAAAATGGGAAGTCATCATCAATAAAGATAAGTGTTGAACAAACCTTATCAGTGGATAATGCAATGTTTTACACATTTTGAAAACATTCAATACTCAAAATAGGATGCAACATTCTAAGGCAATTATCCTGATTGACTGTGTAAGCTCAGAAATGCATGTGAAGTTCCCCAGCTAAAAGCTAGCATTACCTGGTTCATGGCTATTCAAAGGTGTCCGCGACATCAAACATTAAAAATTTGTGAAAATAACTAAGCTGCAGACCAGAATATTTATGGAACCTTAGAAAAATATCGATTATATACACAAAACTGTTAATCAAAACATCCATTTTAGCTATAAAAGGTCTACCTATGAGTCGGGAGGTAAAATTAAGTTCATAAGGTCTTAATTTGTTTTGAATCAAAACTCAAATCACTTGATATATACACTTATAACTTTGAAGATTTTAAACCTTCAATGCTTATCAAATACTTACAATTTTAGATGATATTTTGGATGATAAAGGCTGTTTCTTTGATTCTGGAAATCCAGCTATCTTTTGAGGTTTTTGCAGTGTTGATTCAAATTTCTGTACGTTTAGAACTAAACGCCAGCGTTTACGTATGTGTTCATCCACTTCCTCCTCACCGTCGTGAGGTGTATCTTTATTATTGTTATCTTCCTTATTATGAGCTTTAGATAAGGAGGTTCTTAACTTTTTTTTTGCCCAACTCTCCCTTGATGCTGTAACTTTTGTTGAAGTTTCCTTATTAACCTCCATAGGCGAGGGAGATTTTTTCCTCATTTGAACCTCTCCAGAATCATTTCTTATCTTCTTTGATGGCAGCTCATTAGGATCAATGAAGACAGGCAAATCCTCTTCTAATTTTTTAAAACCTTTTTCAACTATCCCATGTTCACTTATTTTAGACTTTGTCTTACTCTTTCTGCCTTCATCTTTTTTATTCTCACTTGAATTATTTTTTAGTTTTATTTTTTTATTTTTCTCTAATTCCATCCTAAATTCTTTTGCTGACTTAGGCCTTTGTATGCCGTCAGCTGTTGAAGTATCTTCTGTAATTTCCTCTTGTCTTATCAAATGATTTTTTTCACTCTCCTTATGTTCTCTTTGGCAGGTTTTGTCTTCCAGAACGTTTGAGCAATTCAAAGTTAGTTGAGCATTTTTCTGTATTACAGCTTTAGCTTTAGAAGCAAAAGCTTGATTTTGCATATAATTAACAATATTTCTCATTTTTTCTTCATCAGAAGGTTGAGAACCGATTTCATGAACTGTGACAGACACTTCCTGTTGATTAACAATCTTGGTCCCATCCTCCACTCCCTCATCCTCAGAATTATAATCACAATTACCTGAAGGCACATCTATTTCTAATATATTTGGAATGACAGAGTCTGAATGTTTATAAGCATCTTGCTGATTGATTTCAGCCGTACTTTCCTCGGTATCATTTGCATAAGCATAGCCATGAGGACTATCTGCTCTGTGTCCTGAACACACACAAGATTCCTGATTATCAGTTTGATTTGGCAAAGATTTAGGCTCGTCTGGAGTGTATAAATCTTTATGACGATTCGGACTAGGTGGTGTCACACATATAGTTATACCTTCATTATCATCCTCACCTGTTACAGCTTGGCCATTTATCTGAAATTACATAAACACTAACTGTAGATGAGAAGTATTATCTTGACAAATGCCCCATTTCCATTCTCAATTTTATCGATGTCTTATTCATCCTCTGTAAGTACTACTATAAGCTGTTAGCACACCTAACAAATTCATACTACTAATTCTGTCCTCTTCATAGATTAGTTAGGTATCAGTTATAGAAAATCTATATAGAATAACAGACTGTGCTAAATGTTTTTGATTCTAATGAATCAATTTTAATTTGATATTGAGTTGTTTGTATATATGAGATGATTTTAACACAAGATTGTCAACCATTTAGTGTATGTACAATATGACAGTCATATCTGTGGTATGGACTTTGATCATTGTTAAAGGGCATACAGTGACCTATTGTTGTTAACTTCTGTGTTATTTGATCTCATCTTGAGAAGAGTTGTCTCAATGACAATCATACCACTTCTTCTTTTTAATATTTGCTTTCTGTTCTTCTGATATAAAAAATGACTTGAAATAAAGATTGACAAATACAAGATTGCTTTTTCATTGCTTGTGTCATAATGCATTTTTAATACATGTCAAGTACAGATAAAGAATATATTTTTATTATTATTATTATAAGTAAATCCGAGATTAGTATTACCTGTACAGAAGTGCCATGGTCATAGATAACACAACCTAAATCTGTTAATCTGTGAATATAGGAAATATTTATAAGTTTACATGGTTCTCAGCCATGTAATATCAAATACTGTAAATATAGCAATTTTTGTAATGTTATCATTATTGATAGAATTGCAAAAAATATGTGAAACAAAAAAAAAAATTGCATTTTAAATTTTCAAAGCATTGTTTTTACGCAGCCACTGATGTGATGTAGAAATTTAATTCTGTGCAATTTTATTTTCCTGGAATGTATCTAATTTACTCATTAATGATGTACCATAACACTGATTCTACTTACTTGTGTTGTGCATCATCCCATCTACCATAACACAGGTCAATGCCACCGAGGAATGCTACTTTTTGATCCACACATACAATTTTCTCATGATGAGCCCACAGTAAAACACCACCCGCTCCATGATCAGGATGTCGTAATATCTAAATATAGAACAAGTTCTTAGATAATCTTGATATTGATAACATTCTCATGGTTAAAATACTATTGCTCAACTATCTCTATTTGTAACTATACTGATGCATGTTTCTTGTAGCCACCATAGAATGTGGTCTTCTACAATTATCATAAACATTTACCCAATTTGTTAGTAATGTGCACATTCTTAACTTCTTTTTATATTAATATTTTTCTCATTTTGGGGGTTGGGTGCCACTATTGTTTGGGTTTATTGTTTTAGCTTAGAGGTAGCCATTGTTTTCAATTTTGTCCACTTTTTATTATAGCTTACTGTATTTATCTCATGGGTTTTACTCATTATTGAAGACTATAACATGCATGGTGACCTGGAGTTGTTGACATCCTGTTCTCTATTTGATAGATGTCTCAAAAAATCATACCATATCTTCTTATTTTCATATTCTAAATAATTGATTATCCTCACAGATAAGCAACTTACTTTGATATTTTCTGGACATGCCTTTGATAAAATATGTTTGCTGTAGATACTACTGATATTTAATGCTACTGACATTTCTTTGTACAATAAAATAAATATTTTAACTCCTTCTTTCTGCAAAAGAAAAAAATACAAAATATACAAGTTATATCAAAAATC
Organism: Mytilus trossulus; assembly: GCF_036588685.1. NCBI lineage: Eukaryota > Metazoa > Mollusca > Bivalvia > Mytilida > Mytilidae > Mytilus > Mytilus trossulus. The sequence continues at coordinate 56,284,226 of NC_086382.1, forward strand.
ATATGGAAGGGTAAATTTTTTTTTAAATATAAATAAAACAAGTGTGTGTCTTATTGTCCAACATACTCCATCTGACTATGATTTCCATGTTCAACGAACTAAGAAATCTTTATCAAAACATGATTTGGTATATACAAGTACAGGTAACTTAATAACAAATGGACAGACAAACTGACAGACCTACATACAGGAAAACAGTCTAATAACCAAACTTCAAACAACATTAAGTCTAATGAAAACTATAAAATTACACTGTGGTTACTTCAAATGAAGAAAGAAAAATTTTTAAACAAAGGTGCCCTTTATATGGTTATCAGAGTACTGTTATTTCACTTTTTCAAATAATACAGTATTTTGGTTTGTCTCATTGAAATATTAATATAGCCCCACATAACCTTTTAACTGTATTCAATAGTTTTCAGAGGGATATTCTATTTCATCGATCAAAAATCAACTCACAATGCCAAGGCTAAAACAAAACAAAACAGACAAAAAAGACAAACAGACAAAGAAATATCCTATGTATAGTTTTTCTTAATCAGTGTTTCTTAATCTGTGTCATTGTATCAACTTTCTATAGTCTTCCTTATTTTTGTACTTTTATTGGGGACTTTGTGGTATAGTAGTCAGACTAATCTACTGTAACGCTACAATATCTTTCAAGAAACCTCGTGACAATGTTTGACAGATTGTTGTCTAAATGACAATTATACCACATATATCGTCTTATTTTTATAAAAGCTGGATTTATAACCTAAGTGGAATAAAATCAATCAAATAAAAACACGTATTAGAGAATCAATCAAAGTTAATTAAATTTCAAACTGATTTCAAGGGTTAAATCAATTGTTCTGGAAAAGCTGAATTAATACGACATTTAGAGATCTTTTTTCAAACAACACTTGATTAATTGTAGCAAAAACTTCATTTCAAAGCCTAGAACGTAAAAGAATTCTGAGATTTCTTGGAAGGATAATCAAACATTAATGTTGTTATTAAAAATAATCATAATGAGTTGTGATATAGTCTTACAAATTTCTTTGACAATATTTGATTAATTTTAGATGAAGGTATTTTCTGTACTTGTAATACATTGTAATACTGATTGCAAAAAACAAATACATGGACTTTAGCAGATTTTATTATCACATTGCATGCAAGCTGCATGATAATAAAACAAATTTAAAACACTAAAGTTAAAGCTATTGTGAATTGTTTTTCATGATTATTACATCATAATGGGATGAAACCCTATAACAAGAATTTATTTCAGTTATTTTTTTTCATTATAGCTTGAAATATTCTGCTAAACAAAAGGAGACTCTTGGACAAAATCTCCCTTTCCATATATTTTTCTTAAAGATCATTTGACCCTATAGCTAGAAAGCAGTTATTTTGTAGTGCATTTAATTTCTAATAGACAATAAATGAAGATTAAAAATATCCAAACTGTGCATTCCAAATTATATTTTCACATTGTGGTGTACCACTTCTGGGTCAAAATATAGCAAATTATGAAAATGTCATCAGCTCTAACTGAAAATAATAGGGACCATTTAAAGTTAAGGGGTCTTTAATTCTTCTGACATTAACAATAAATTTGGAAGGGATCAGAACAAAATTGCAACTAATACACTGTTCACATGACAGACTAAATTTGTAGACAATGAAAACCAAAGGATGATAACTGTGTTTTCATTTGAGCTTGAAATAACAAACTAAGGTATTCATGAACAAGAATGTGTATGTGTTGTCTGGCTAAGAAAAAAGCAAAAACTACTGAACTCCGATGAAAAACAACTGAACTCCGATGAAAAACTACTGAACTCCGATGAAAAACAACTGAACTCCGATGAAAAACTACTGAACTCCGATGAAAAACTACTGAACTCCGATGAAAAACAACTGAACTCCGATGAAAAACTACTGAACTCCGATGAAAAACAACTGAACTCCGATGAAAATTGGAAAGTGGAAAGTCTCTAATCAAAATAGCAAAATCAAAAGCTCAAACACATCAAATGAACAACTATCATGGTCCTGACTTGGTACAGGCATTTATTTGTGTATATCACTAAACATAAATCATAGTATTGGACAACAGGAAGAACTTTCAGACAGAGTCTGACAAATCAATAAGGGTTCACCTGTTATGATTTATCACTTTTAAGCAATTGACCAACAATGAAGTCATTCTGTTCAGTAGTTCTGTAGAAATGTGTGACAAATAACAGGATATTAAGACCATTCAACTTGTTGAATATTCAATGTATTGGCAAACAGGAAAAAACTCACTGTCTGACCGTTCTAAAAAGCTCTCGAATGTTACAACTCCTAGGCGTCAGGCTGCTGGCCAAGTACAAAGTTTTTGGTTTAATTCATAGTAGCACCTGAGAAATGTGTGACACTGATAAAAATATTTGTTCAGTGAATGGTCCGATTGAAGTGAGTGTTGTGATTATGTAAAATATGACTTACAGCTTTTCTCTCCAAAACTTTGTCTAGTCTCCATCTATTCCAATCCATAGTATGACGTTTCAAGTAAATTTCAGGACTCAACCTACAAACAAAATATTTTTGTCAACATAAGTTTTGTTATCTATAAAATGCAAAACGAAATTCATTGTAAATAATTCTACGTCTCCTTTTTTCAAAAACTAGGTGTTATATATATACTTATTGTTTATAGCTATAGTGAAGCACTGTGCAGGTTTTTTCAGTGTGTTCTTTTTTTAGGGACAAATGGTTTAGATAGTCAAACGGGAAGGTTTGTGTACATCTATATAAAAATAGAGACGTAGTATGATTGCAAAGGGACCACTTTCCAAAAGAGTTCAAATGAAGTGGATACATTTGTAGAAGCAAAAATAAGCAACCCTATCACCTTCAACAATGAGAAAAAAACATTCTGTATAGTTTGTTATAAAAGGACCAACATCATGCACATGGTTTAAGTAACAGTAAAACCACCCCAATTGTTTCTGCACCAAGTGAGGTTATCAAGATGTGTGTGTTGTTTGATATTGTTTTTTCTTTTTTTGTGCATCACAAACGTTTTTCCAGATGGGTCAGGTGAGGATTGCTTAGAATATACTTTGGAAAGCTTAAGACAATTGTCTTCTTGTCTAAAGATGACTTGAGGTCACTATAGAAAAGAGGGTGGGGGGGTGGGGGTTCATACTGCCTAAGATTTAGTTTCCTAGATTTTATTCTGTCTTTTCATTTGTAAAAGTATATCTGTCTTGGTCTATACTCAGGGACTGATCCAGGATTCTAGAGGGGGTCGCAAACTTAAATTAATGTTCACTGATATTAAAATATTCTTTATTAAGCTGCGGACAATCAATGCTTTTAAGGAGGCCCACTCCTGTCATACCCCCATTTGAATCCGCCCCTGATACTCAGTTGTAGTAACTTATAATACCATGCATCTCAATATCTGAGATTCTAACAAAGTTGTAATTAATTGTTACTTTTGTTACATGAGTAGATATGTGTCTATTCACTCTATTTCCTGTATAACACCATTACATTTTGATATCCTTGACAGGTGACATTATTTATGTCTAGACTATAAATTTGATTACTGGTTATTATTTTTAGTAAATCTTGAAAAAACATGTGAAAAAATAGTCACAACATTTTTCTAATTACTAGATAAGTAGTTCCAATTATAGATTCAATCTAAATATAGATTCAATCTCATGATTTGGACAAAACAATATGATTATGATCTTTCCAGGTAATGTCCATCAGGAAGAAGAGAATAATTAAAATTAAATTTCCAACCTTTCCTAAACAGGATACAGGAAACCTAATCCTTTATTTCATCATTTCTTTTCTTGAGAGCTTTATCATCAAAGCACTTCAATGTCAAGAAGTCTATAGCTATATAGATTATTTTGTCAGAATTTAAACAACTGCTAGACAACTGTGTCAATATTATTAACTACCTGATTTATATATAAGCAGTCTGTTAATCTTTTTGTAATTTATTTCAAAGGCCTTCTTTTTCCTTTTTTTTTTTTTTTAACATTTTTTTCAATAATGAGTCTTTTGTGGACAAAATGCATGTCTGGTGCAGGAGTAAAATTTCTGTCCTGGTGTCTATGATGGGTTTATTTATTATGGTTTGACATTTGTTCAGTAGTTCAATTACAAATAAATACACAAGATCTGAACACAAAATTTACTTAACATGCTAAATACACATCAACTATATCACCAGTGTCAATAACTACAGATAGTTGATTTGCATAAAGAATTGCTACATAATCAATAAAACAGTAAGGACCATAAGGCCAAAATTTGGTCAAAATAAAAAGGTATGAGGAGTGCCAATATTTGCTTTCTGAAATTCCAAAAGCCAGCAAAATCATGCTCATTTCATTACATAACATAACACAAAACAATAGAATATGTATAGCTATAGTCAGTAGAGAATAGTCATGGCTATTGTTATAACCAAAAGCTATCAAGAGGATAGTCATGGCTATTGTTATAACCAAAAGCTATCAAGAGGATAGTTATGGCTATTGTTATAACCAAAAGCTATCAAGAGGATAGTATGATGATGGCTATTGTTATAACCAAAAGCTATCAAGAGGATAGTATGATGATGGCTATTGTTTTAACCAAAAGCTATCAAGAGGATAATATGATGATGGATATTGTTATAATCAAAAGCTATCAAGAGGATAGGATGATGATGGCAATTGTTATAACCAAAAGCTATCAAGAGGATAGTCATGGCTATTGTTATAACCAAAAGCTATCAAGAGGATAGTCATGGCTATTGTTATAACGGAAAGCTATCAAGAGGATAGTATGATGATGGCTATTGTTATAACCAAAAGCTATCAAGAGGATAGTATGATGATGGCTATTGTTATAACCAAAAGCTATCGAGAGAATAGTCATGGCTATTGTTATAACCGAAAGCTATCAAGAGGATAGTCATTTATATAGCTATCAGAAGGATATGCATGGTTACAACAATTAGTAGAGGGGTCAAGCAATAGCTCAGGATACTCTTGGTTCTAGACATCAAAAGGACAGTCATACCTATAGTAGCTAAAGCCAACATTAGGATATTCATGTGAAGTTACAGAACTAGTACACATTTGTGTTTATGGGGGCAGCTGAAGTCTGCCTTTGGGTGAGGGATTTTCTTGCTCTGTGGAAAACCCATTGGTGGGTTTTCTGCTATTTTCTGCTCTTTATTCGGATTGTTGTCTCTTTGATACGTTCCCTATTTCTATTCTCCAATTCATATCCTAGCTATAGCCATCAGTAAGATAGACATACTTTTAGAATCAGCATGATTATGAGTTATACATTATAGCATTCAAACAATTAATGTATATATGAAGTATAGGGCAAAAAGTTCAAGGTACTTATTAAAGCTTTTAACAATTTATACATCTCTGTTTTTCCGCCAGTGATCAATTAGACCTAATAAATATCCTTTGTTTGGAGATTATAAAAGTTTCAACCCATCAATTCCATCAGGATTTGACTTTCATTCTAACCTTAATCATTTTTATTCTCACATCTTACATAATACTAGCACAATTGATTCATTATCTTCAAACTCATTGTTTTTCTAGGGAATTTGATGTCAATTTAATATTACAGATTAATTTATAAACTAAAAACCACTTCAGAAAAAACAAACAACTTAAATTGATTTTACAATGCACAATTTGTAAAATAAATCTAATAAACTTCCCCTTGAACAGACAAGATAAATATGGCAATTCATTTTATTGTATTAATTTTTTATCCAATCAAAATTTATTTCAACTTTGTCTGATATTCAGGTTTGTTTAAACAAGAAATTCAAATCTTATTTCATATTTTTCTTATCAAACTATATCTTATTCCTTTCAACCATAAATATAAACTAATATGATTTAATAGAAATGCTCCCTTATCCATATATTATAAAAAAAAAAAAAGAAGATGTGATATGATTGCTAATGAGACAACTGACCACAAAAGACTAAAATGACACAGACATTAACAACTGTAGGTCACCAACAACCTTCAACAATGAGAAAAGTCCATACCGCATAGTCAGCTATAAAAGGCCCTGATAAGACAATGTAAAACAATTCAAACGAGAAAACTAACAGCCTCTAGAAGTTCAGCTTTTTATTATGTAGGTTGGTGTCTCATTTCATCATGTTTCTCACCCAGGACATAATAGTAGACACTTGTTTTTTAATGTTGTTAAATTCTAGCTGGAGTGTACATCAAAGCTTGCCAAGTTTAAAACTTACGCTCTGGTTTATCAATTGACCTTTTTACACTTTCTAAACCTGTTTTTTTGGCACATATGTTTATTTTTAATTTGCTAGAGTTTGTGGATTTCTGTTAAGTTTTTATTCAATTGCAATTCCCAGCATTATCATTTGTTTATAAGTGAAAGTCTGACTGACACTTGACTGATATGCACTTGAAAACTCGCTTTCCCAGAAATTTAATCTTTTTAAAATTAATTAATTCGTCATAACAACAAAAGCAAATAATACCAATATTCTTTTCTCTTTACAAGCATCAACCACAATTCAACATTAAAATTATTTTATAATTCATTACTATTCATTTAAACCTTTGATCTGGTTCAGGTACACACAGTCATGACAGTTAATATTGATTAATTATTAGTCTTTCAACTATAAATTTATAACTGATGAAGTTTGATCCATTTATAAAGATTATACTGATATTAGTCTCCGAGTGCACCAGCTTGTACGATATTTCGTGGGAGGATATGTGTTTTTATTTCAAATTTTAAATCCACTAATGACCTTTCAAGTACACACTGTAAAGGGTTGCTGAATTGTTAGTTGTCATATATACATGTATAACAAAGAAGAATTGTTAGAAGTTTGATAAACCCTGCTCGATCCTTAGATAGATACAAACAGGATATATATACATATCATCCAGTCCATAAGGAAGTCTAGGAAACCATATAAACCTTTTTAATGACACTTTCAAGAAGCATGTTGCACTTTATCACTTAATTAATCTATGCATCTCTTAACAACATTAAAAGGAGAACAATATTACCAGTTGATGGTTTTGTATATACCTTATCGTTATTTTGAAATCTGTCCCGCTAGAACAATCACTTCTGTCTTGTGGCATCAGATATTTTCTATTATAACGTCAAAATTTTAAAAAAGTAATGACAGACACATAGCGATAAGGTGTTATACCCTCCCAAATAATTAAGAAATAAATAGACCCTTTAGATATTCAGGTATATAATAGGTTCCTATTTCAAGAGAAGATATTCCTGTTTGTCAGGTATCATAACATAAAGGACACATTAAACTTACCACCAATCTGTAATAAATATTTCCTCTTTGGCGCTCTCTAAGGCTTCTGCTACAGCACTAAAGTAGGAACTACCATCTATAAACCTACAATAATTACAAGGTAATATTCATAACAGAGTTCCAATGTCCCACATATCCCGGCACATATTTTATATTTCCAAAGGACATAAGTCTTTTAAAAAGTTGATCCTCCATCATTATAAAACTTGTTAGAGATATATAGATTCCTACACTGCAACAAGTGTATTACGATATTTCTCCACTCAAGACAGTTAAATTCTATTATTTAAAGCGTGAGGCTTGCTAAGCTCTTTAAATAACTAAAATTTAAATGTCGAGAGTGAAGAAATGTCGTAATACACGAGTTATAGTGTAGGAATCTGTTTCTGTTATGATTTTTATCCTTCTTTTTCAAAGATTTTCAGAAACTTGTGTTCTTTATACATGCTATATGTGACTTCATCAGGCATGGTCACCTTTTTTCATGACGTCCCAATAGGAAAATTCAGAAGAAAACGAATTTCGACTTATCATTTGCCGAGATCAGATTTTTCACTAGTGAGGAGAAATATTTTTCTCACACCGGTCAGGAAATTGGAAAATAGCACAAAAATTAGAGAAATTGCTAGTATAAACCTATAGTATAAGTTTTATAAAACTCTGACAAGAATAGTACCTGTGAGAGGGCTAACGAGGCCTTTTCCATAAATTAAATATTTCTAAGGGGCTTAACTCTTTTTATAAATGTGGATTGGCCGCTAGAATAAAATATATCTGAGATATTGCAAATATTAACCCCTAGTAAAAGTTTTATAAAAATATGCTGACAACGAATGCCATTATATATGTTATAATGACATGACATCAACCTATAGCATACTGATTGAATTATAATTGACCGTATCATGGAGAGCTGATTTTGACATTATACTCATATATGTCATGACCTGCTATCCCATACAGAATGACAAAGATGATTTCCAGATACTTCCATAAAAACAAATAATTGCATTAGTTATACTTGTTTGATCTATGCCATTATATACATCCAAATCCCCAATGTATGTATTAATGTTGGATAGTTTTCTCATTGGCAATCATACCACATCTCTATATTATTATATTGCGCTTATTGTAAAGGAAAACAAAAAAAATAATCTTGCAATTCCATGTAAGAAGGTGACCTTTATGTGATCTATCTCATGTTTATTGATAACCTTCTTTTTCATATAGAATGATGTTAATTAATATACATCAATATTGGAATAATATACAATGTAAATATTCAGTGATAACATCATACTATAATGAACAAGAAAATCCACATGGAAATAGTTAATGAATTATTACATGCAGAATAAATTTCATTATGAAGATACAGATCTGTCTTCTATCTAGATTGCTAGCAAAACACAGTTAAGGTGGTACCTAACACTACAGGGAGATAACTCTGTAAAGTTAGCTAAACGTTTTAATGACGTTATGGTGAAAAAGAAATATAAAGCTTCTCAATGATCAAAATTAGTGTTTGTCAAACTGTTATATAACCAGTGTAATTTTTCTGACAAAACAGTTGGTTCAAAATTTTTGAAATTTTTATAGTTTTGTTAAAGGGTCAAAGTAAATACTTTGACTAAATTTTATGGAAATTAAACGAGCCAAATTAATTTTAGTGAAAGTGTTGGGTACCACCTTAAGGGAAAACCCTAAAAATACCAATTGTGTAGCATTCAATCAATTTTTTTTTATAAAATATCCGTTATCAGTAGATTCATTTTTTATACTGAACTGCATATGATCAGATGATGATACTTAAATATAAAACTGAATTGATTCTTGTATCATTCTGACCTTTGCAATTTGTTCAGTTTGTAAAGTTGTATCTTACATGAAAGCTTAATTCAGAACTCAGATAGATATTCATTATTTCAGAAAGTTTTTAAAATCAAGCAATCTGCATCAACCATAGTCATCAATTACAATTGAGTGATTTTTTGTGAAAATATTCGGTGACAAACTAAGTCCAATTTCTAAAATAAAAATCCATAAGGTAACAGAAACGTCACTCTCTACAAGACTAAAATTGCATCCAGATATCTTTTAAAGAAACAGCTATTATTTTTTTGAATTATTCTGTCTAATATCAATATCAAGACCAGAAACACAACTAAATAAATTCCACAGTTCAATAATTTCCATATAATGACCTATGTCCCTAATGATGAACCAGCTGCAGTATAATTCATTAACTAGTTTCATTATCAAAGATCGATGACTTTAAAAATATATTATATATATATCATTTAGGTTTACAGCATTTTACCACAATTCAAATAAATCTATACATATTTCTATTTTCTTGCTGTTTCTGTAAAGTATCAAACATTGTAGGTGCAATAATATAATTTTAGTTTTTGGCACCTTTTGATTTTGCATTTGACTTTTCTGATACTCTTGTAATGTATTTAAATAATCTATTCTTTTGTCCTTTTGTGTGACATTTCTTGGGCAACAGAAACATATCAAGAAATCTATATTTCTTAGTAAATAAATATATAAAAGTCTAATAGACTAATCAATTCAAGCAATGTCACAGTAATTTCCATTCATAAAAACACATGCACATGCAGACTTGATTTTTTAAGTCATCTCTTGAAAAACAAACTAACAACTACCGACCGTGCAAGGACTGAATAGTCAGTTTAGGTCGTTTAAACTCCCATTATCATCAAACTTACAACCATTTTCATATTCCTTATAATAAATGTATACTGTGAACCCACTAATTTTCACATGCGATTTATTTTTTCGTGACTTTCGCGAGTAGAAAAAAAAAAGCGAATTTAAATTGTCACGAATATGTTTAACTTGGGTTTTTCCTTATTTAACTATATCAAGTTAATTAGAAAATCTTAAAATTAAATTGCTGCGAAATGGACTCGAAACGGCTAAAAGCAAAATAAAGTATCCGCGAAAATATGTTGGTTTACAGTATACATGTACTCCTACATTTATAATCCTTACCATTTTGCATATGACTTTTCTCTTACAGGTGCAAATGAATTAAATCTATTTTTCTTAGTGTAATCGCTGCCCATACCAGTAGATACAGCTGTTTCTATACTAGCCTTCCATTCCTCAGCTTTTCTACTGGTCCAACATTTAGCTAATAAATTCCTGCAAATAACAATATCAAATTTAATACATAGTATTCATTTAAATTTTAATTTTAATACATGTCTTGTGGACCTTGAAAATATCATAACTAAAACAATAAAATGCTTAAACAATTAATTTTAGGTTAGTTCTTCACAATCATGACAATGTGAAATGGCACATTCACCCACACATATATCGTAAGCAGCCTTATAGCGGTATAAAATACTGCCACAATAAAGCTTAGCCTCAAATCTAACAAAAAAGTGCAAGTTACATTGCAACACTAAGTATAATACACTAAATATAAAATGTAAATAAATTAATGAATTGAAAATAAAATGTTTACCTTATTAAAGATTTGCACTAAAAGTAAACAAAACTGTATGATATACCTGGTATTAATTGTAGTTTGTTAAGTAACAGTCTTATGAACAGTAAATTAACTTTTAATCAATGGGGTTTTGGATACAAATTTCTTATTTGATATTGAAAAATCTTTGAGTTCCTACTGCGATAATTATTAATCAGGAGACCATGAGAGAACCCATTCACCCAAAATTCAGTCCCCACTGTTGATTCACTAAGTCAGAAATTATGACAGTCAGTCGAATCTGACAGCCAATAAAATCTCTCTCAGGCATGCAATTTTTAAGGCTTTCAACTGAAATGCTTCCTTAGAACTTGTTATCTAATTTTTCAATATGTAGCACCAATAACACCCATTTCTATCCCAACTAACCTTGAGAGATTGCTAATCAGTAAACCATGTGGAGCACCAGTTGCACCCATTCCTGTTTCAATTTTAAAATCGGTGTCCATCAGCATGACATCACATACCAAACCATCTCTTGGACGGATGTAAGCAACAAAGGAGTCTTTGACCACTAACCATCTAAAAGTAATGAACAAAAAAATAGATTTAAATCTAGAAACCATACATATTCGACTTAGTACTACATGCAAACATTTTGATATTATTAATATGAAATCACTAAAAACTTATTCCTATCCTGAATTTGAATGTTGAAATTTCCCTCTGATGATGTACAGATAAACGAAATAAAATTCCTTTTAAGGTGGTTCCTAACACTACAGGGAGATATCTCTGAAAAGTTAGCTAAACGTTTTAATTACGTTGCATTGTACTGCTATCATGCTTCTCAATGATCAAAATTTGTATATATATATTTGTATTCTTATATTTTTGTTAAAGGGTCAAAGTAAATACTTCTTCAAAATTTTATTAAAATTAAACGAGCCAAATTAATTTTAGTGAAAGTGTTAGGTACCACCTTAATGACAGGATTTAAAACCTGAAGAAGCAAAATATTTCCTTAATAAGTTAATAAAACATATAATGGCTTGGAATATCTATTAGTGCCATAACATTTAATATATACCCAAGAGAAAACGAAAACGGGATCGATCGGGATCCCAATGCAATCCCGGTGAAATTGTCGGGATAAGCCAGGATAAGCATCTGGAAGCGGGATCCCATTCGGGATAAATATCTGAAACTGGGATCCCATTCGGGATAAATGTCTGAAGCCGGGATTCCAGTATAGATGAAACAGGATAAATATCAGACACTGGGATCCCAATAGGAACTGTTTAAAGCCGGGATCCCAATCGGGAAAATTTTCTGATGCTGGGATCCCAGTCTAGTCAAAACGGGAAATTGTATGAACCATAATTAATTTATGTTGTTGAAAATAGGCAAGTGTTTTGTTTGTGTATACATATGTCTCTAATATTAAACATCAAGTATAGGTTATTGGTGTTAATTAATAATGTGTATGACACCAAAGCTGTCAGGTGAAGCCAATCACATTTAAGTGTCACATAATATCGATTTGACAGATATTTATAAGTCAGAAAAATGCCGAGATTTTCGCGATATAATGACAAGTCGTCCGAGGAAATGTCAACGGGTGTTTTGCCAGACAAGCTTCGGCGTTTCTAATGTTCCCCAAGTTCTCATAAGTGCGTTTCTATTAGTTGTCGTCCGGTATCAATGATAAGATAATGACTGACGTCGTAAAACGTTGGTTTTACATAACTTATGTAAAAAGTAAAAAAAAAAAATGATGACCACGTGCTTTGTTTTCAATTGTACTGAACAGTTCGACCCAAGAAAATACTGTCCTAAATAATGGAGCCACTATCTTATCCGCATGCACCAGATGCCGATTACTAAAGTATTCCTTTCTTATATTTAGTAAAAACTGGCCAGTAATTAATACTTTTATGTGATAACTTTAATTTATTTATAATACCGTTACGGAGACAGATCAACTTGGCCGATATAATTTGGGGCGAGATTGTCACGTCGACGTTTGTGTACTGGTAAAAACGTCATCAAAATTTGTTTACGCTGAATTATGGACATTGAGGACGAAGATGATGTTTTCAGATAAGTGCATTAATAATTTAATTAAACATGTGTATATGTGCATATAATGAATATAAATATAAATAATTGAGGAACTATGATTTGTATGGTTTTTATCTGAGCAAATCAACATCAGAAAGTCTTGAAAGCATAAACTGAAAATATATTCCGACTCAGACGTATTTATTTTTAACATATATACAATGAATAAACTTGTTAACTTGTCACATAACAGGCATAAATAGTAGGTATGTCAAAATTTAATTCAGTTGTGTTTATGTTTATTTGGTGAAAATAATAAGTCGCTAGTTATTTATCGTCAGGGGATAAAAAAAAAAGGGGGAAGGTAATTAATTTGCAAAAAGATTAAAATAACCTTCCGAGACTTCATAATTATTTGGACTAGCTTCCAATCTACTGTATTCTATAAACATTAACATGCAATAATATTTCTATTGAATTTGTTGCTTCAAAACGTATTGAACAAATGATTCTTTGTGGATTTTTTTCATACTTTTAGGGGATATACTGATCTTTTTAAATGGAGCTGCCAACGAAACAGATTGCATGCTGATATTCCAGTTACCATAATTTACTCAGCAACTTTAGTTGGACGTACAGACAGCAAATTAATTAACAGAAAGGAAAACATGACATGTATCCTTTTGCATAAATAACCCAGGAATCCCAGTGGCAGTGCAATTTGAATTGGTGCATGTATATCCTGCTGGTTTTTATTTTTGGGATCCCGCTTTTTTTTTCCGGGAATCCCAGTATATTTCCACTGGGATTAACATCGGGATCCCGCTTCTTTAACGGGAATCCCGAAATTTTATCCCAGTACATTACATCGGGATCCCGCTTATTTAGCGGGAATCCCGAAATTTTATCCCAGTGGGATCCCAGTATATTTCAACCGGGATTTACATCGGAAATCCCGGACTTTTGGCGGGATTCCCGAAATTTTATCCCGGTGGAATAAGGTGGGATCCCACTTGGAATCCCATCAAAATTCCAGCTGGGATTCCAGTGGAATTCCAGCTGGGATTCCAGTGGAATTCCAGATTTATTTTCTCTTGGGTAGTTACAGATAATATTCCAAAAGATTTTTGTATTATCCCACTATAAAACTACCATCACTATTAGAACTTGAAATCTGTGACCATAAAATCTACAATCCACTTTGGCAATAACTTATAAAACAGAATGTGATTTTTATTACCTTTTCTTCCAGTTGCCAGCAAAGTGGAATTTTTTCAGACATCCACAACAGCCTATACTAATCCTCCGTCCACCAGAACATTTCCTGATTGCCCCCTCTCGCCATTTCTTACCCAGCTTCTTAACAAATGACAGCTGACTTACTTCGAAAAACTTTAACTGAAATAAGAATATATGAAACTCTGTAGTAGTTGATATTGATGGTAATTTAACATGTGAAACTTCAAATAATTACAAAATATCTAGATAATTAGGGAAATCTTTTTTCTTAAAAATGATAAATAAAAAATTCTAGATAATTCCTCTTTGTTTGTAATCATCCCCTATAATTGTCTTATATATATATGTTATAAAACATAATATTCCCAACTGTTTTCATGATAAAAATAATATGACAAATAAAATCTGATTCAAATAACATCTATATTCCCCCAATGGTTCATTTATGATCTATTATGAAATAATAAGTTCATATATCAGTAAATAAAAAATATTAAATTACCAAGAAAACACCATCAAAAATGGTTTTGTAGTTTTAAACTGACATGATATACAATCATTGCATGGCTTTAGATCTGTTTTATCCATAATTTAATAGCCAATTATATAACAGATAACATAAAAAGCCACAGACAGCCAATCAATGGTTAACTTACAGTTTCATGATGACTCCTGTAGACGTTTATATTCACTAGATTCTGTAAATACTCTTCCAAATAGTTCTGTAAAATAAATAATACCTTACATTTAAAAATAATGGCTTGTGTTTATATTGAACAAAGGACACTAATGTGAGATTATTTGTTGTAATTTATAGAAAATGCTTAAATTGAAGCTTCTATTTTCAAGAAACCTACATATATCAAGTTTTTTTTTGGAATATTTGGAGGATATATATATGCATGTACATATCATTATATTATATATAGTATTAATAGTAGCCCAACACTGTAAGATTTGTAAATTTGCCAAAGCAAATTTTTGTTCTTCCCTGAGGCATGCAGTGGTCTAGTGTCTAAGCCAATGTCTTATCAACATTTGAACTTGTACTTGAAGTGAAACAATAACTTCATCCATAAATGTTTTGCAAGCATATGCATCAACACATTAATTTGAATAAATATTTATATCAATACACAGAGTTAACAATTCCTGACTCCTGAGGTATTAGGTCAGATCCATTAGTGAATGCAGTACAATTGGTTTAGATTATACATAAGAAGATGGTTAGGATGAAAGATAATGTAAACACTAACCAGTTTAAATTTTAATTGATTCATATTCAGATCTATTAAAAAAAGATTAGAATGAATGAATTCTTTAACAATATTTATTTAAAACAATAAAAACAATCTTTGTTTCCAACATCTATGTGTAATTCTGTCTTTCGTGAATGGTTGCCCTGTAGGCTCCCATTTTTTCAGTTTTAACAGATACACTATTTTCCCCCCAAAAAAAGGCGATTTATATTGTGTAAACATACTGATATATCTTACCTGCTTTATTGATTACAATTATGTATGGGGAATGTCTAGGAATAAATGTTTACAATATGTTTTATTCATTTTGTAACATTGATCAATGAACATAAAATCAAAGGTCAGGTTACAAAATAAATTGTTTCAACCTGTTTCGGTGTTATTGTGATTGTTCATGTATGATGTATGATAAAGTTAACCCAATCTAATCAAAATTAGTTCATAGCCACTTGCTTCTCACTTGGTTTGATTTTTTGGGGCAATTTGGTCAAAAGAACTACAATTAACAAGATTTAAGTCAGCCATATTTGTCAACCAGATGGGACTTGACCTGATCATAAGGTGGACTGCACCAGGATCAAATGATTAACTTCTATCTGGCTGTTTCTGTCATCCTTTACCTATACTATAGTGACTGATCTACAATGTATCTATATCAGACTTTTGTTTAAATTTTCTTCTGACCATGTGAGCCCCTTGTGGGATGTAAAGGTATTTACTCTTTCCCCTAGTAGAAATAATTTATGAAGGCTATTAAACATCCTCCTAGTATTAGTAAATTATTTATCACTGCATGTAAAATACATTTTACTGAGATTTTAGCACAGCTTATTACCTTTCTTTTTTCCATATCCCTTGCCATAAGTTCTGGTTTCTTTGGAAATCTTGGAATTTTGTTTCTGGTTCCTTTAACACTTTGTCTTCTTCTTCTCTGACTGGAAGAAAAATGTCAAAATAAAAGTTGTGTCTATTGTTACAACTTTTTCAAATACAATCTAAATTGTCAGATAATCTTCAGAATAAAAATATATAACATGTATGTATAAATTATATTTGTGAAAAAATTATGTTACATGCATGCATCTTTCTTTTCTTTCAATTTAAGGAATGACTAATATTTTTTCTGTCTATAAAGAAATACTGAATAACCCAAGTAGCGGATTATTCTAAAATGTGCACCACATTTTTTATGTTATTTCAAATACTGAAATAGACAAAGAAAATATTAAAGTCATCCCTAATTATTTAATTCTAAATTCCACTTTAAACCTGAGTAAAATGAAAAAAACATCGATGAAGGCATGGTCACATGACAAAATTATGTCTATGAGCTGATAGACAAAACACTGTTAGCCAATAAGAAGTTGCAAAACATCCAAAATCAAATTATTACAATAGGATGCTTCTCCTGCTTTGTTTACATAAAATTACCAATGAAATAAAACATTTGTTTCTAATGTTGTACTGTTATACTACTGTCCCAGGTTAGGGGAGGGTTGGGATCCCGCTAACATGTTTAACCCTGCCACATTTTTCATGTATGTGCCTGTCCCAAGTCAGGAGCCTGTAATTCAGTGGTTGTCGTTTGTTTATGTGTTACATATTTGTTTTTTCGCTCATTTTTTTGCACAAATAAGGCTGTTAGTTTTCTCGTTTGAATTGTTTTACATTGTCTTATCGGGGCCTTTTATAGCTGACTATGCGGTATGGGCTTTGCTCATTGTTGAAGGCCGTACGGTGACCTATAGTTGTTAATGTTTGTGTCATTTTGGTCTTTTGTTGATAGTTGTCTCATTGGCAATCATACCACATCTTCTTTTTTATATATATACATGCTAACTATGTGCAGAAATTTCAAATCCAGCAAAATATGCAACTAAAAGTTTCTATATATTTCAAATAATACCACTATATGAAACTTTTAAAACTAAAATTAAGATGTTAAAGAAAGTTATTATTCTAAGTGACAAACCAAAACAAAATTGTTTAAGATTAAATTGCTAGTTAACACCACAAGATAATATGAGGCTCAGCAAAATATTAAATTGTTAAATATTGATTTTACTGTATAAATTGTGCTGTGAACAATTATTCATGGTCAAATTAGACTTCCCAAGTCAGGAACCACGTCAGTGGTATTCTTTGGAATTTTTCTTTTTAGATTTAAGTGCGAGTGGAAGTTCTATAGTTGCTTGTGTTTTTTATATTCTCATTGTGTAAAGACATGTGTTAAGTTATTGAGGTCTAGATGTATTTGGGTTACTATTATACATCTATTATGGGTTGCTGTCTCATTTTTGAATTTGAAACATCTTCTTTTATTCATTAGATAACTCATATTCATTTATTTGGGCTCTGGAATTCCATAAATTATGCAAAGGATCTGAAAAAAAAGCAATCATTTGTAACTTAACAAGTCAAGGTCAGAGAAAGGTTAAACATGAGGTGTACATAACTATACTAGTAGGTGAATTATCAACAGGTCAAATATCTTATGACAAATTGTGAAGAAATTCTTGCTTGGACAAAGTCAACCATGTACTGATTACTGTGGATTAATTTAATATTTACATTATTATCAATTTTCATGGATTGCGGAAAACTAACATTTCAGTAATTTGTTACCTTCAACCATCATATCCACAAAAATAATAAATCCATAGCATCAGGTTTTTTGTATGCAAAATACATGTATTTATACTTTGATGGTTTTTTAAATGAGAGTGTGTTTTTAAGCTTCAATCACATCAAGGGCCGCCACCTCAGAGAGAGAAACATCCTGAAGCTTGAAAGACCATTGATAATCTGTTTACCTCTATTTTGCTCATTACAATGACAATGGTACATGAGTTTCTAGCAATAATCTTATCTCTCAAGCTACATTTGTAGTAGCATGATAAAAACTTATCACAAAAATACATCAAAGGAAAACTGCACAAAATAGGATCATATAAAATATCAGCTGGAGTCATACATTTTTAATATGGAGCTTTTCATCAAGTAAGCACAGTGAACTAATTAAAATTCTTCCTATTGGGTTGAGCAGCTGATATTTTTTTAAATTAAAATAATAAAAATATGATAACCAATTTATCAGATTGTACTTGTAGGTTTATTTCTAATATAAACAGTTACAGTTTTTTCTGTCACTTAATTACCAGTAGTAACCATTTGAGGATACAATTAGTTTGGGTCAAAACTATCAACATCTGATGAAATGTTGCTGATAGGTCATGGTCAAAGTTATTATGGCAAGGTCAAGCATATCTGACATCACTATTTCTATTTCTACGAAGAGTGAAGTGATAGGCACGGTGAATAGAACAATAAAGGTAAATACAAAGCCTAGCTAATAATTATAAGCATGATATGACTGCATACAGTGGTTAATACAAATTTGAATAATTCTGTAATCAACAAAAAAATACTGTATTTGTACTTATTTTCGTGGTGAATTTATTTTCCTGAATTTCGCAGTTGGTTTATTATCGCGAAAATAAATACACAGGAATCCAAATCAAACCTTTCATCTGATATGCAATAATTATAAAATCGTGAAAATAAATACCCGCGAAAGTATTTGAAATACACAATTCGCGAAAAATAAGTACACACAACAAAGTACAAGTACAGTATTTCATCACAGCAATTTGCTTAAATTAATCCAATTTCTTATTTTTATATGACAAATGACATGTCTGCGCTTATGTGACATTGAGCCTATTTAAACCAGAATAGCATACCCCACTAGTAATTTAAAGTTTCCCAAAAGAAATATTAGGTATCCTGACATATTTGCTTTTATGCTGCAGCTCATCACTGTTGGGCTGCTGACTTAATATGAAGTCATTCTGTATATTAATTAGTAATGAAGCTATGTGTGACCAAATCTTTATAAAGCTGATCATTTTTGTTTTTTTGTACAGTCTTTCAAGGGCAATAACTTCCATAAGGGGTCCATTGAGAATTTCAGCCAAGTTGTCTATAATTTGTTGGGACATTTGATACATTTAGTACCTATACAGATGGTCCTTTTTATTTCTCTGTATCTACTTTTTTGTCTACTTTTTCCCTATTTTTTGCCATTATAAGTTTGACTTGTTAACTGGTTGTTCCTATTACATTTTTGCCATTATAAGTTTGACATGTTAACTGGTTGTTCCTATTACATTTTTGCCATTATAAGTTTGACTTTAGATTTAATAGGGTTACAGATAAAAGTCAAAATTGAATAAAAAATTATAAGAATCTTCAATTAGCTAGTAGCAACAATTAAACTCATATCAAATGTTGTCCAGTAGGCAGTTCCAAAACCTCAAATGCTGATAACATGACAATTGAATTTCATTCCCTATTTCATTTAAGGTTAGTTGGACAAAGTCCAAGCTTATTTTAGAATTTTATGTAGTTAGATTGCTGTGCTGGAAGGAGTGCATTTTTATTGCAAACTGAGATGTTAGGCCAAGAAACTCACATAGTTATTCTCTAATACTTTAGTGCTGAAAATGTGGAATATTTTCCACAATAACTAACTAGCATACTAAAAGCTTACAGTGTGATCAGAGTGAATTAATGCTTTAGAATCAGTGTAAAGTTCTTGTCAAGCTAAATGTAGATAGTGCATTTTTCAAGCTTACTTTAATTTTCGTAGATGAATAACCTTAAATTAAAATTTCAAACATTTGTGCAAAGCCAAGGCAAACAATAGACACAGATCAATTCAATTAAAGCATTTGCTAAATTATGCATTGACACGTCTATTTAACATCATGACAAATCTAACCCAAAATATGATATGATAAAGAGTTAATAAACCCTTAAGCAATACTCTAAAAATAATATTCTCACTTAAAACTGAAGACATGAGAAATGCATGAATGGTAAATTTTCTTTTACAGTTCTTCTATAAAAGCATGTACTTTAAGCAAACCTTTGATCAACTTATTTTCTATGTCTGTTGGATGTTTGTAAACTACAGGTAGGTAGTCTGTTTCAGTCTGTTTACTATATACTGGAATTTGATTGGACAATAAACATTAACATCATTGCATGTCAATTTTTATTGTCCAATCAAATCCCAGTATATATAAAACAACTAGTCCGTCCCTTACCTATTGTTTGCAAACAATTTAACATCCAAACAAACATAGCAAGCTAGTTGATCATAGGTTTGATTTACATGCTTTTATAGGAGAGCTGTAATGAACAATGCCTAAGATCATCTGACTGTATGTTTAGGCCCCCTGATATCAATGGCATGATTCACTCTGACCCAGCTGTATGTTTTTATTTTACAAATCTAGGGTTTATACTTACTTCTCTCGTCTGAAAAACAGGTTCAGTCAAAATATATGTAACTGTGTGTCATGATTTCAAGTACTGTAAATTCAGGAATTATTGCATGCATTTATTATTGTGATTTTGTCATTTTAGACTGAAATGCAATTTTAACTTTGGCATTATGCTGAGAAAAATCCTGATAAGTTCATATAAAATATTTCAAAATGCGAGTTTAAATTAATGCGTTTACAGCTCTGTTGAATTTTTTGCAATAATAAGACCTCACAATAATTTCTAAATTTACAGTAGTCTATATACTTATTTATCCTTTAGTTTTCAATTCATATTTTGTTAAATATATATTTAACTTGCTCAGGTTAAATGTGAGATATATATTAATTCTTAACCCATAGTATATATTTGCATAAACAGAAAAGTGATAAAATACATGTACCAAATATAGGAAATGTTTTAGGGAATGAAAAGTCCCATTAATTGTCTGTTTTGATTAAGAATGAAGTTTGCAATATATAAAACACTTAACCAGTCAAGTGACATATATATGATAACCAAGTTCAAGTTAAAACTAAAGTCATAAAAAAGTCACCTTGTCCCAATTCATAAAATGTTGAAATAATATTAATGATGCATGACTAAAAACAAGACTATATATATGTATACATCAATGATGATAAGTGCAAATCTACACATCCACAAGTCACCAAATATGGCATTCAATAATATGCTGTTTTAGTAATTCATTATTTCTAAGAAGATTTTTTTTTCTTCATAGAAACTAAAATTTTGATTTTAACAGATGGAACGAACACATAGCACTTTTACCTTCAAATATTGCATATATATAACCCCCTAAAATATGAAAATTATTTCATGTAAGGATTAACAAAAGCTCCCTTCTCAATATTTAAATTAATTTTGATACTGATTCTTCTGGTAGCCATTAGTTTGGTATAAATTTCTTAGTTTCTAACTAACTACTCTGGTTGTCTTGAAGAACTCTGCTCGCCACAGGACAGTTATGAGTTCAATCAGTGGCTGAGAAAAAGCAATGACTTTATAATTAGAATATATACTGCTTCCGTCATTATTACTTTGAATGAATGTCACATTTATGATATTTGAAGAGCAAAGATTGGTTGATCTAAATTTATAGTTTGAATAATAAAAGTTTAAACTGATGTTTAAATGATAAGACTTAGGACAACATGTCTTTGTTTTAATGTATTAATTAATGAAAAAATGCATTAATTTCAGTAATGCTTGTTATAATGCATCTGTATTTCAGAGAAACTTTCAATGAACATGTACATCACATTGATAATCTTTTATAATTAAGGCAATTTTTTTATAAATTTTATAAGTGTTTTTAATGTTAAATGCTCCATATTTGTAAATCTGATAAACATTGTTAAAAATTGTAAAAAAAAATGCAATAGGAAATAGCCACTACAGATTTTAGAGTATATCTAAAATTATGCTTGATTTTATCAACCTGATAAATAACAGCGCAACTCAACTCAATATATATCATTAACCTTGTTTACTCATTGACATGTATTTTTTTTAATTCTTTTTTTACATTCAACGGATGTTTAAAGTGGTCTTCCTCTACAACGACCCAATAGAGGACATTTTAACTTGTAAATATCAAGTGAAGTTTGCAAGATATATACATTATAAACATGATAAATGTAGTCAAATTATCATCAATGCATGGCTGAATGAACTAATTTTCCATTAGATAGTTTTCTTAAGATCTACCTATGTCAGGTATGGGGATAGTATCATTGAATGATTTATGATACAAAATATAAAAACAGGTGTACTGAGTTTACTCTCAAGGTTAACTTAAATACACCCAGTGATATTGTTGTCTTTTTTCAAAACTACCTCTACCCTTTTTTATTGGGAAAATATAAGTCATTTTCATCAAATTGGGAAATTTAAAATAAACCATGAATTTGACTGAAACTTCATTTTACAGACTCACTTTCAAGAGTCAAACCCTGCTTTAAAATAAGACCCCATTTTGTCTGTGATGATACATAAATAAACCCTTCAAATGTGAACATATAGTCATTTTAGGCATGACAAATGTTTAGATGAGTGTTTTTCAGTTTGAATTCATGCACAATTACTACTGAGACTGCACTGTTTGGGAAAAAAGTTGTCTATTTGGGAATAATTTTAAGCCATTTTTTTTTCAAATTGGAATTCTTCTCCAGGGGAAAAAGCCTGTATTCTCCACAAATTAAAGGCAAACAATATCACTGACACCGTACAATATCTTAAAGTTTCTCTAAAATCACTTCATATCAGTAAACCTAATTCACCATCACAATACAGAGCATGCAGAAGAAACAACATTTAATTCAATCAATTGAAATAGGGATTAAAAAACTACCTTTAAGTTTCAACAATTTTTTTTCAAAGTTCACAAGTCAACATACACTTCTATTTTCTGTTACCCAATCTAAACAGTGGTAGAAATACATGTCCAGTCTATAAGTTTGTGGTAAATAAAAGCTCAAAAATATAACTGCAGATACAGAAAGTGTTTAAAACTTACGATTTTGTAGGCATTGGCAGACTACATTTGGCTTTGTACAGTTGAAGTTGTTGGTGAAGATGTGTAAAATGTTTGTATCTTCTACGAATCGTCCATTCAAATTCTCCATGTTTTATGGCTATAGTGTACCTACATAAGTTTATAAATAAAATTGTTTTGTAGTCGAGAGATTTTTTTTTTATTATAAAGAACAGTTTTTTTCAGAATATATTTCATGGCTTCTACATAGCATATTGATAAATACAATCATGTAAAATTCAGAATTTAGAAACAAGAAATTAGTTAATTCATTAGATATCATGCGTACATTGACATAAAGACGTAAATGTAAATGACAAAAATGTTTTTCAATGTAAAATATTGAACAATTAATGCATCTTAAGAGACAAAATTCACAACTGACTATTTGTTCAACTTTCCAGAATAAAAACAATTTTGGCTGCAAGACAACCAACTAAGAATCAGTCAGTTCTAATCAATGTAGATTTGTTTATATTAGCTATATAGTCTCCAAAGAAATCAATTACCAGTTTAATTGATAGTTATTGGAAATTTGGTTCAATATAAACAAATATTATATATCCCCACATTAAATGAACATTGTATTGTGATTTTTCCCTATAAAAGCAGATCAATAGTCTGAAAGACTGATATAACTATTAATATCAAGGAAATAACAGGTATAAACGACATTTTTTAATTTTTTTTTAGCCAAAAGTGTTTCATGTGTTTCTAAGACTCATTCTCAAGCTGAGTTTTGGATAGGTTGGTTTATAAGATACCTGTACAAGATTCATCTGATGGATGGAACTTTTTTGCCAATTGATGTCTATCAATTGCTGATGTGACCTTGAACTTTGATCTTATGACCTTAAAACCAATGTATGTCTTAGTGATCTTATGAGGTATCAATGAAAGTTTGGTAAAAGTTGGATGTATGCGATATGGTTCAAAATAATATTTCAGAACAAATATTTGGTTTAAATTTCAGTCTATCAATAATGATGTGACCTTATCTTTGACTCAAAATTCAAAGGGAGAAGGGTCTTTCATCCCATGGGGCATTGCAGAGGTGGATTTATGGGGGGGGGGGGGGCCTTTGGGACAAAATTTGGTTGTTTATATAGGGAATCACAGGAGAGTGACTGGAGCAGGCCTTCTCTTAGGTCAGTCAGTGGGCCCCCACTTATAAAAATTTCAGGATCCACCACTGCATTGTGAAGCAAAGTTTAGCAAAGAAGTTCTTGTAGATCACACATTTTGCCTTGATAGCAAAATGCTTATCCTGGACAACCAGAATGCTGGTGTCATTTATCATCATGATCATATGATAAAGGCTAGTTCAACTTTGCTGATGAAATAATTGTCATCTGTCTAAAATAACTGAGGGTATACATCGTACATGGTCTAAGTCAATTGTCACTTATATTTGGAGAAAGAATAATAGTTCATAAATTCGAATAAATTTTGATATGAGGTCTGTCATGGTGTTATCTATACTTCCAAATAAGGGCTGAAGATTTTGATATAAGAATAGGTCTGTCATGGTGTTATTGATAATTACAAATAATGACTGAAGATTTTGATATGACGTCTGTCATGGTGTTATCTATAATTTTACAAAAGGGCTGAAGGTTTTGATATGAGGTCTGTCATATAGTGTTATCTATAATTACAAATAAGGGCTGAAGATTTTGATATGAGGTCTGTCATAGATGGTGTTATCTTTAATAACAAATAAGGGCTGAAGATTTTGATATTTGGTGTTATATATATACTCTTACAAATAAGAGCTGAAGATTTTGATACAAGTCTGTCATACATGTCGTATGGTGTTATCTATAATTACAAATAAGGGGTGAAGATCTTGATATGAGGTCTGTCATATGGTATTATCTATAATTACAAATAAGGGGTGAAGATTTTGATACATGTATGTATGAGGTCTGTACATGAATCTTTGATTACAAATAAGGGCTGTAGATATTGATATTAGGTTTTATCTATACTTACAAATAAGGACTGAAGATTTTGATATGAGCTTGATGTCTTTCATATGATGTTATCTTTACTTGGATTGGTACGCCTTGAATCCAACAATTTCTTCTGATAGTTCCAAATGGCACAGATGGCGAATGAACATCTTTGAATGGTATTTCTTTTGCTTTAAAGTTACAAATAGAAAAAAGTTGGAGATGTATACTTACAGTTACAAGACTTACTTATAAAAAGTGTTTAACCTGCATTAAAATCAGATCTTTTTTATGAAGAAACACATAATAGATATATACTGTAAGAAGATGTGGTATGAGTGCCAATAGGACAACTCTCCATTCAAGTTAGAAGTTGTTAAAGTAAATTATTATAGGTCAAAGTACAGTCTTTAACACAGAGCCTTGGCTCACACTGAACAGCAGGCAATAAAAAGCCCCCAAAATGGCTAGCGTATAACTATTCAAGTCTAATCTACATGTATAAAAAAAAAAAGAAAAACGTGCGAATAAAATTTGTTTGCTTCACAACCAAAAAGCCACATTTTTACATGAAATCCAGACATGATACTGAAACATGTAAAACATTATAACATGCTATGACTACTAAACAACAACATGAATGAGTATAAATATAAAGGGGACAAAATGTTATTAAATTTCTAATGCAACCATGTAAAACCACATATGCTCTGTCTTATACAGTGTACATTTTAAATTTTGTGTACAAATGTAAGTAAAAAAAATAAATAAAAAAAAAATAAGATGTTTAAAATATCTGTGATAAAACTTAAAGAGGTGTGTGGCTTAATTATGGGTAGGGCAATTTTCTTTACTCTTTGTTTTTTTAAGTCATTTATCTCTATATATGGACACATAAAATCAGATGAATAAAGGATTAGCTCCTCCCATGTGCTTGTCAGTTTATATAATGAGATGAATTGCAATTTGAATTTGCTTTTGTTTACCATGTTCACAAAATTCAATTATCAATTAATGGAACTCCATCCTGTAACAATATAATGATTCTGGGATTGTACAAAATGTGCAGATTGATAAATAATAGTTTAAAAACTGTAAATTTACATGTTTACGGGACATTCATTATGTGCATTACAACACAGTAGTTATTATAGACTGCTACAAAATACAACACAATTAAAAAAAGATATAATCATGTATAATATAAAACTTTCATTAATTCTCTTTTTTATAAATTTATTGTCTTATAAGAAAATAAACTTTCTTACAGGGCAATAAATATGTCTTCTTGGCGCTACAAGTTTGTCGCTTATTAGTAGTGGTTGAGTGTCCCCCTTTTATTGAATGTTTTAGAATGGGGACATGTGGTTGGAACCCCATTTATAAATGGCTATATTTGCCCCTGATTAGTAAGACAGTGATTAATATCAGTAGAAATTTGGACATTTTTATGAGAAGACAATGATCAGAGTGAGATGCATTTTGAGAAAAAAAAAATGACACAATTCGGTATTTACCTGCATGGTTTTCACCGTCTGTGACATCAAATCCGTGGCATTCCGGGAATTCAACATCTGGAAGTCCATCTAGCTCATCAAAATCAGAATCTTGATCACTGGCAAAAGAATGAGAGCGTAAAAATTCGGGAAAATAGGAATTAAAACTGTTCCCACTAAAAGTACTTGTAGGGCTATCAGCTGGTTCTGGTACGTTTAAGTCTATGCTGTCGTCAGCAAATCTTATAGTAGGTATAGCTCGTTCCACTAAAGGAGCTGATTCTGTTGCTGTCGCCATGCATTACAGTCTCCTTATTTTATGCCAAAGTATTATTATTTGATAAGTTTCCAAAGTTAGATGAAGTTGTTTCAGTAGCGGAAATATACAAAGAGAGATAATAAAGGAAACAAGACGTTTCGGCCACGCAACAAGTTCGGCCTTGTTTTTTTGTGTGTTTTTTTTTTTTGCCTAATTTTAAAATCGTTTATATAAAAAATAATAGATCAATCATAGATGTATTTATAAACTTTTTCTATCTAACTATATATCACACTGCTGAAACATATATGTTATAATCGTCCAGGTATCTTTGGACAAAGTATGTCCGTTAATACAGACAGACTTTAAAGAAAGCCGGACTGAAAAACTTGAGTTAATTTGTTGTTTATATTTATCAGGGACTTTCTATACTACATATATAGTATAGGAAGTTCCTGTATATAGAGAATAATACATGGCAAAATCCGTATCATATGTCGTATCATCCCGAGACATCAATATCAGCCCGAGGGCCCTTAGGCCCGAGGGATGATATTGGTCGAGGGTGATACGGCATGTGATACGGATTTTGCCATGTATTATACGCTTTATCATATATTTCAACAGAAGAGTTTTATATTATATGAACTGTTTTCTGATCCATAGCACTGGGTTACCTTCAGTTCTGCTTTTGTCTTGTTTCAAAGCTTTAAAATAACTGCTCAATTATTTATACGAAGCACCTAGGTTACCTTACAATCTGTTGTTTTGAAAATATTTTGTTTATTATTGTATTATTGAGTGTTTTGTATTTTTTATAGTTGCATTTAGTGTGCCAAAAAAATTGTTGTAAAAACTTGATGTTCGTGACGTTACATACCAAACAATGACGTCATTCAAAAATTGACCAATTTTTTTTTTATTTTTTTTTTTTAATATTTAAAAAAAAAAAAAAATTTTTAATAGAAAAAAAATTCTTAAGCAAAAAAAAAACCCAAAAAAACTGACTTAAGTTTAAAAAAAAAAAAAAAAAAAAAAGGTATGTTACGGGTTTTACCATGCGATACGGGGTATGCGATACGGGTTTAGCCATGCGATACGGGGTATGCGATACAGGGTAGGTGATACAGACTGGAAAAAAGAACCTTTATTAGATATACAAAATAGCTGTATTTTGTACTAAATATATGATAAATATATATATATATATATGTATCTGATGAAATTGAAACGAGAGAGAAAGAGAATGTAAACAAAATTTAGCCTGGAAATTTTTTTAATTAAACGGCAATATTAATATGAATTCAACGGGTTTTTTTATTCAATATTATTGTACAATACTTACTTGTGTTATACAAACAAAACAAACAGTTCAAATAAGATATTAAAAGACATATATTAGCCCAATCTTATTTGAAATACCTTGTATCATCAGAAAACACTTTATCCCGAATCTTCTTGTACAGTGGCATCTTTGATAAAGAAAGACAATAATGATTCCAATTCCTCTAAAACTGACCACAACTTTTCGGCAATCAAATGCAATACAAAGAATACATCATCGGTACTCATTCGATTGATTCAAAATAAACACATCCCAAGCCGCCAATGGTAAGGTTTTCAAATTTTAAATCAGAGCTTAATATCATGAAAACCTCACTGCCTATCGATCATGCTAAAATATTGATAATACAACATTACGTTTGCAATGTAAAAGAAATCACCGGTACAGCTTGAATACGAACAGTTAAATAATATGGAATTTAAATGAAAAAGAATCCATACAGTCATATAACAGAGTTATGCCTTTCTTATTCTCCAAAAGGTGAATTTTCACGACTCATATTTGTGACAACACGTACTTTTGATTGGCGAGATGAACGGAAAAATGAAAATCAAAAGATCATATCAGAACAAAAATTTCTCAGTTTCTTCAGATTTGGATGAGGAAAACTTCAGTTAGAATGCGGAAACGAAAATGTGATGGACGGACGGAAAGCCGGAAGGACCGTCGATCAAGGATAACATTGTTGACCAGAGCAGGGACGAGCATTATCTCTTCACGAATGCGGGAAGCATCTCCGCAACGAAATGATGAAAAAATAGTAGCTAAGTCATAAAGAAATGCGGTTTTATTTTGACCAATTCAAAGGATAGGATATGAAAGCAAACCGATAATTCTGTAACGAAAGATGACAAAAATTCGTTAAAAGGACGCAATAAATCATGTTAACAATGCAAGTAGGAGAAAGCCGTTACTGAGAAAATAATAATTTAAATAATGCCACTTCAAAAATAACAAACTTTTCGAGTAGAAAACTTTGAGGTATTACGATTATAAAGAAAAACATCATAATCTGTTATGATTGATCAAAGAAAACCAACACACCAGGGAAAGGAAGTTTAACAACAATTAACCATGCACTTTTGAAGCAATAGAAGAATAGTACGTGTTAAAAATGTTTAAATTAGAAAATAAAAAAAAATAAAAATACACCTCATCACCATCGCGTGAATAAAATAAGTTACGTGAAACATATATTCAAATAAAACTGGATTTAAAAAACGTCTAAATAAAAACAAACAGTGATAATAAATAGCTGAAATAAAGGTCCGTAAGAATTTAAAATTAATGGTTACAGTTATTATAAGTAGATTTTAAATGTACCATCTAGCAAATTGTTCATCTTTCTCAGAAGACACACACACATATGTCTATCTTCAAAAAAAATCACAAACTTTTAAGGAATGACCAAGGATTTTTTTAGTGAGATCTCACTATACAAATCCTTGGAATGACTAATATTTTTTTCTGTCTATGAAGAAAAAAAACCTAAAATGTGTTGCTAACTGAATAACCTGCAGAATTCACATGCACACATATATTTCTATCTTTCTTAGAAATCACCCACATATACATGCAATCCTACCACACATTTTTAACATATCTAAATAAAAATCTAATAGTGTTTAGACGAAACGCAATAAAATAATTCCCCAAAGATTTGGCTATCAATGAAATCTGCTTTCGCTTGCCATGTTCCAACTAATGAACATGACACAGTCAGACATCAACATCTTTTAAAAACATAGATATATTACCAGGACAATTTTGGTCAAGCGGGAGATTTTAGGGGTAGGCAGTGGCTGATCCAGAACTTTTCCCAAAGAGGGCCGCTGACTGACCTAAGAAGGGGCCCGCTCAATCATGTTTCAATGATTCCCTATATATAATCAACCAAATTTTTCCCACGAAAGGTGGGACCCGTGCCCCCGCCCCTGGATCCGCCTATGCCACGGTGGAGAGGAGTATTAGAAATAAACAGTCTGGTCTGTTAAAGACTCTAAATAACCAACTATTTTCAAGACCGGAATAAATGAAATATTCTAGCAAAAGATTGAAAAAAATATTCATTCCACTAATAATCCGGGGCCGGCGCTCCGAAAATCAAATATTCTAAATTCCCTTTTTTTTACCCACATAACTTTATATATTTGCTTGAATACTAAATAACCAAAGAGTTGCATACGCATTTCTCTACACATTTGGTCAATAAATTCACAAATACAAATAAATACAAAATCATTTAAAATCTATGTAAATTGGGAAGCAATACTTCATACAAAATTCGTGTTGTATACAATGTCCTTGACCTATGTTTACCTTTTATATTGAATGTTGAGCAAATTCAACACAAGTTAACCAATTATCCAGACCATGTCATTTTACACAGTGAAACAAGAACATATCTATAAAGGTATTTAGTGGTGTATGACTGAACTAAAAAGTGGAGATGGATGACTTCTGAAAGTGACAGGCAAAACAAAAAAACTTCTCAAAATCCTTATTCGGTCTAGGAGTTAGTCACCCTTTTAATTTTTTATTCTTAAATATACATATTTTTTTTTTTATAAAAAACAAAAGTTGAAAGGGGAAGGCCATTTCCCTGCCCCATTGGGTCCACACCTCATATATACAGTAATGTCATATACAACAGCAATACTATTGTATTATGAAAGAGAGGCGAAAGATACCAGGGGACAGTCAAACTTAGATAGACTGACAACGCCATGGCTAAAAATGAAAAAGACAAACAGACAAAGAAGAGTACACGTGACACACCATAGAAACCTAAAGATTAAGCAACACGCACCCCACCAAAAACTGGGGTGATCTCAGGTGCTCCGGAAGGGAATGCAGATGCGACGAGAGAGACCAAATTCGACGACAATAGGGCATATAACATGTATAGTAAAACATACAGACTTCTACAAAAGACATGTCCCAAAAGAGTATATCAAGCCCATAATCGGCCTAGCATGTATTACTTTGCATAAGTGAATGCATTTTGCGAAACAAGCAAATGCATTCGTTGCATTGAAGACTATTGGTGTCCTTCGGCTGTTGTCTGCTCTTTGGTAGGGTTGTTGTCTCTTCGACATATTACCCATTTCTTTTCTCAACTTCAAATTAGAGATCTACCACTTAACTCTAAATAAATGAGAGAAAAACCATAAAGATGTGACATAAGTAAACCAAAGGCTATACCCCTGATTTGATATATGATGATATGGACCTCTACCTAACTTTCTTAGCTACTGAACCTGTGTACCTTTTCTATCGATCAAGCCGAAACCAGTGGCGGATCCAGAAATTGACATAAGTTTGGACCCACTGACTGCTTTAGAGGGGCCCGCGCCAGTTATGCTTCACTAATTCCCTATATATAATCAACCATTTTTTTCCCACAAAAGGGGACCCGGACCCCTTTCCTTTCTAAATCCACCCCTGGACACAACTTGGGACCCTGGGTTTTAGATAAGTGCTGTCAAAAATACTTACTCCTCAGTAACAGACATATCCACGACTAGAACGTTATCTTAGTGTAACACACTATTTTCTCATTTTTATATATATCCGTATAAGTAAAACTGAATTCAATACTATTCCTACATTTCTATGAAATGATTTATACAAAACTAGTCATATATATTTTCTTCCAGATGTTACAGTAGCACGTGGTTTGTAGGATTCGCTCGGTTATAATCATTGATTCTCTATATAAGTCATCCAGCAATTTAAATAATTCAAATTAAGTATTTGCTATTGTTATAAATTAATACTTCCCGATTTTTTTATATGTAGTAAATGGTCGGAAACGGATATTATACTATATCTACCGCTTGTAGGGGATTTTGAACAAAGGTAAAATAACATAAACATCACTCCCATCGAAAAAGGAATTACAACACACAGACAAGATGAAATCGAACTTCAAAGCCTTCAATTAAGTGATGAATTGCTTATTTGTACATACACAAACCACGTAACAGATGAACAGATACTGCCTATTTTATACATTGTACATAGTTATTGATCCAATTAACTTATATCATCGTTTGTCTTATGGTGATGTGATTAATTCTTTATGAAGCAAATCGTCAATGGTACAATTAAGGATAACACAAAAGCGTGACAGACTTTTTCGCTACACTTCCACAAAATCGGATCAAACCAAAGCCTGTTTATGTAATAAAATGGTCCTTTGAAACAACAATCCGATCAGCAAATATATGTGTTGCAACTCAAATAAAGCATTCTAAAATGAAAGGTAGATATGATAGATAAACTTACAGGTAGTTCAAACTGTGATGAGATAATTGAAGTTCTTGATTTCGTGCTAGATTCTTTTACGGTGCATGGAGTTGTTTATAGAGCCCGTACATTTAGTTGCGATCAGTATGAACACATCTCCTTGTCTTTACTACGAAATTTTACTTAGCCTAGGGAGAGAGATGATTCCGATTCGTCAGTTTTCAAAGTACAAATAATTTCTACATCGCAAAAAGGTACTGTAAGTTGAACCATGGTAACACACTATCAATTGTAGATGTAAATGTAAAATCCAAAACCTCACACAAGTTACCCCTTATCTTTCAATATTGGACAAGCAAACTTCAATTTACATAAGACCGTTAGTTCTCCGTTTGACTGTTTTACATTGTCTTTTCGGGGCCTTTTATAGCTATTATGCGGAGAGTTGTCTCATTGGCAATCATACCACTACTTTTTGTATATATTCAAGACAAACGAATAAGATCGTAGATCGCTGCGACGGTATACCACTTACATTGCATTGCCATATGGAACAAAGTTCTATCTTTGGGGCTTGTACATGTACCCTTCTGATAAAATAAAAGACAGTTTAAAAACTTTTGATAAAGGAAAAATTACTAAACAAAAACTCTTTAGGTTTCGTAAGTATATCAGAATAGCATATCTGAACATTGGACATAGGGGTTGGATTAGGTGCCCATGTTAGTACAAACTAACCTGATAATAAGACCTAATTCCACAGGTAGCATTCAGGGAAAAAAGGACGGGAATGTAGTAACGACATTTGGAAAATAAAGTAAAGTAAAGTAAAGTAATCTTTATTTAAAGTCGGATTGCATATATATACATAATAACAATGAACATGAGCTCTTAAGAGCTCTTTAACCGACTGATATTAATAAAACAAAACATACATGTAATAACATCAGACACACATACAACACAAACATGCAAACAGACAGCACATATATATATATTAATACATAGATAGCACATGCAGAATAAAAGCTAAGCAAGATAGATCAAAACAAATGTCTAATATCAGCACATATACAGTAGCACATAGTATTTATATAACAGTAGCACATGCAAACTTAAACACTTTAAGCACAAACAAAAGACTGCATGCAGCTTATTATAGCAAAGGTAATGCATAAGCAAAAGAAATAAATGGCTAAATAAAAAATAACAATAACTGCAAAAAATAAAACATTAAAAAAAACCAAACAAACAGCAGGCTTCGAGATCAAGTTATGGGGCAGCAAGTAAGTACATTATTTACAAGAACTGCATGTACATTTTTCTGAAAAACACATGCAGGTGGAGATAAAATTTTTGAACTGGCCAAAAGTTGATAAGCTCCTTGCCTCATTTGGCAAGGAGTTCCAGAGTTTTGCTGCCTCATAACTAAAGTTTTTCTTACCATACCTTGTTGTTTTTGGCCGTGGTATATCTGCTATGCCTTTGTACCTGAAGTTATATGAATTTTCTTTAATATTTACTAAATTATGTAGGAATTCTGGACTTGATTTATTTATTATTTTATATGTCTCTAATGCCATGGTTCTCAATCTTCTGATTTTTAGTGCTGTTAGCTTAGATTGTTCAAGAAGTGTATTGTAAGAATTTGTGTAGTCGTCATAAATAAATCTGAGTGCTCTTTCTTGTATTTTTTCTATTTTCTTTGTGTTCTGTTCACTGCAGAAGTGCCATGTAAGGGGACAGTAGCTGAGGTTTGACATGATAAATGAGTGGTATATTGTAAGTTTTGAAAGTCTGGTGAGATGAGTGCCAATTCTTTTTAGAACGTTTAGTTGTCGTGCACCTTTTTTGCAAATATTTGAGATGTGAGTGTTAAAATCCAGTTTAAAGTCTATTGTTACACCGAGAAGTTTCACTTCGTCGTCACATTTTATGTTGAATCCATTTAGGTTGAAAGTAATATTTTGAGTGTGTGTTTTTTTACCTATGGAAATTGCCTGGAATTTTTCTGGGTTTGCCTGCATTTTGTTGAAAGAGAACCATGAGATTAGGGAATTACTGTCTTCCTCTAAGGGTTTAATAACTGATTCCAAAGTAGTACCTGTTTTTGAGAGGGTGTTATCATCAGCATAGTTGTATAAATCACAGTGTTTGACAAAAAGAAAAATATCATTTATAAAAACATTAAATAATACAGGGCCTAGTATAGATCCCTGAGGAACACCTTTATATATATCTTGCATTTGACTGATACTCTGGCCTATTTTTACACACTGTAAAATATCCGCTTTCATCTTAGAAACGCCGGGGTACATACCTGAATATATTGTATATTTTCCTGTCGATAGAAATTATTCTTGCTGTTTTATTTTTTTGTATCTCTATATAATATGTTGAATGTTTTACCTGTGGATAGATAGATGTTAATCTTGATAGCCTATCCGTTTTGTACACAGGCACTTGTCTCAGAAAAAAAAATACCTATATAACTTATACCTTAGTGTTATACTAAGGTATAAGTTATATAGGTAATTGCCTGTGGTTTTGTATCTATGTTAACTAACTCCCCCTGATGCCATTCTTTCTAGCCAAATCGATATATTGTATTTCTTTATTCTTGATAAATAAACACGTAACATGATTTTAATTTTATAACATATTTAATGAATGAAGGAGATCCCGGTCTAAAAGACATGAAACGTATATCACATTTGTTTTCATTGGTCCTTTCTTCAAGCATCATATGAATCAATACATGGTAAATATAACAGGTTTTTCTAAAAACACGTGTTGATGTAAACAAACACACGTGTTTTACACCCCAAAATACATATGATTCCTTACAGGGGCGGATCCAGGATTTTGGAATGAGAGGGCGAATGTTTTAAATATCACCTCGCTCCGCTAAAAAAATTTGGGACCTTTTTTGTGCCGTTTAACATAAAAATAAGTGTAACGGTTCCTGGCGTGGGCCATGTATATTTAATAGTTACTGTAAAGTGTAAGGGTTGGACATTTTTGTTGCTGTATTCTCCCTATCAATTGCCTATCATAAAATGATAGTATGGATCCAAAGCTATGTATGATGTGAGACTTGTCAGTAAAAAATAGACAGGTAAATTCTCGCCGGTTTGTTCTTGCTGTAAACAAGATATATACAACGGGCTATCCGATGAAATTTACAATACGACCGACTCGAGTTAAAAAAGAGAAACAAGCATTTTTTATCCAAATGTTGGTTGATATGTATCACCCAACAAAACTAAGGGAAGTGGAGTTTCCAAATCAACCAAAGGCTACGAAAGCCTGAGTCTAAATGAACACGAATTTACGAATGACGGTCGACAAATGGAGACACCCAGCAGACAGGTTACAGGTTACAGTCTGGTCTTGAAAAAAAATATTCAATACTTAAGTCCGGCGAAACAGACATTCCGGTCAGACATGCACACCTTAGCCACAAAAAAAATCCCCCCTTTTTTATTCATCATAGATATAGGAAGATGTGGTGTGAGTGCCAATGAGACAACTCTCCATCCAAATAACAATTTAAAAATTAAACCATTATAGGTTAAAGTACGGCCTTCAACAAGGAGCCTTGGCTCACACCGAACAACAAGCTATAAAGGGCCCCAAAATTACTAGTGTAAATCCATTCAAACGGGAAAACTATAACCAGGAAGATTTGGGCTATTTGCGATTACAAATAAATTAGGATCAGACAATATATTTTAAGTGCTATAGTGACAATTTATTAATCCGTTTATCAAACCTTTTACATTTCTTTGTGTCTAATTAATTCTATTGTTAATTATATGTTTGTCGTGATGGAAATCACTCTGACCATGACAAGTTAACTAATCCTTTGATATAGAAACTGTTTTCTATATATGCTTTTGTGTGTTATGTTGTAGGGAGTTTAGGTCTTAGGTCTGGTACTGTCCGGACCTTGCTAATAAAGTTTAAAGTATTGGTATTCCGTCTTTGAATCACTATAACACGGAAAACGCCCGGTTATATATTGGTTGAGGTACCCGCGGCACGATTCTGAGCTAGTCCCCCCAAACTAGTAAATGGATACCTTCAGAAACAACAATATGGAAGGAACCTGGAATTACCAGCCTTGCAGAAATGGTCATCCGTTTCCGATAAGAAAAGAAGATACCTGTTTGGACTTTATGTGTAAATATTGCGGTAAGGCATTGAACGTTTTCACCTACCATCGGTGTTATGCAGTTAACGCTCATTGTTACAAGTGCAGACATCATGGACATTTTGCCCGTATGTGTAGTTTTCACGCTAAGTCATGTGAAAACCCAAAACAAAAGAAGAAGTCAAAATCTAAAATGCAAAGAGACAGCGACCGCATGAGAACGTTTATCGAGAAGAAGCAAATGTCTCAATTTCCGTTTCAAGGACTTGAGGACAAGGAAATATCTTCATTTACGTGCACCATACAGGACGAATCCACGAAACAGCACATAAACAAGTTAAAAGTGTCTAACCGAAACTTCATCAAAGAAATCGCTGAGCTTAAGGCTGAAATTCTAAATTGGATACTGTAGTGAAAGATAACGTGATATTAAGGAACAATTTGGACAAAGTATATTTGGAACGTTCAGAACATGGCCGAATAATTCAAAAGATCGAACATGAATTAGCCGAACATACAAGTAGAACTGAAAATTTTGAAAAGGAAATAATGCGATTGAAAGAGGAAAATCGAAGTTTAACGAACACCCGATACCGTTTAACTATGGATTTAAAAAGTAAAGACATGCAAGACTGCCATGTAATTAAAAATCTTAAGGACGAAATTCAAAAACTGAAAAAACAGAAAAATGACGATCTACGTGAAAATCAAGATTTACTTTCTGAACTTTCAATCGCCGAGTCTCAACTTGAAAAATGGCGTGCAAATTATCCGAACAACAACTGACATCAACACCCACGACGAGGAGGATACCCAAGACGATAACAAAATTTATTCGGCAAACTCGGAGACCGAGTTTAGGTGGAGTAGTGGCGAATATAACCAGGAAGATTTGGGCTATTTGCGATTACAAATAAATTAGGATCAGACAATATATTTTAAGTGCTATAGTGACAATTTATTAATCCGTTTATCAAACCTTTTACATTTCTTTGTGTCTAATTAATTCTATTGTTAATTATATGTTTGTCGTGATGGAAATCACTCTGACCGTGACAAGTTAACTAATCCTTTGATATAGAAACTGTTTTCTATATATGCTTTTGTGTGTTATGTTGTAGGGAGTTTAGGTCTTAGGTCTGGTACTGTCCGGACCTTGCTAATAAAGTTTAAAGTATTGGTATTCCGTCTTTGAAATACTATAACACGGAAAACGCCCGGTTATAAAACCAACGGTCTAATCTATATAAACAAAACGAGAAACGAGAAACACGTATATATTACATAAACAAACGACAACTACTGTACATCATGTTCATTTAATGCTAAATAATTTTGTTGGAAATTTTTGTTTCTAAATGCCAAAAAAATGGACAAGACTCTTGTTTTCCATTTAGATACTGCCAGAAATTTTGTTTAAGGCAAGAATCAAAGTCAAATTTGTTTTCTCTCAACTTATCTCAGACTGCCTCCTCGAATCAAATGGTTCGTACCTGAGACTTTTAAAAATCTTTCTAGAGGATCTACTGACTGTGCATCATTATTCAACTTTGTTATTTATAAAATAGGCTGGGACATTTGGGGTTAAACATGTTTTCGTAGGTAAATAGTATTGTGGAACATTTTTTTCATGAGAGTGTAATAGTCTAGAGTATTTACTTTTACATAGAAAATCACGTGACTTTGACAATCAGTAAATACCAGCGAAAAATATCTTAAATTAATAAGTAAATATAAAAAAGAAGATGTGGTATGATTGCCAATGAGACAACTATCCACAAAAGACCAAAATGACACAAACATTAACAATTATAGGTCACCGTACGGCCTTCAACAATGAGCAAAGCCCATACCGCATATAGTCAGCTATAAAAGGCCCCGATAAGACAATGTAAAACAATTCAAACGAGAAAACTAACGGCCTTAATTATGTAAAAAAAAAATGAAAGAATTGTTGCCACGGTATAAAAATTTACGGGAAATGGCAAAGTTCACGAAGTCTAGTCTGAAAAATCATTAAATTATTTTTACAAACAAACAAAAAAGTCCGAGCAAAGGGGTACGCCCTCTACACCCCCTCTGAATCCGCCACTGCCTTACTATTATTAAATACATATATATATAAACGGATCCAGCCACATTAAAAAATGGGGGGTCTAACCCAGGACAAAGGGGGGTTCCAACTATATGTCCCCATTCAAATGCCTTGATCGGCCAAAAAAAAAACAACAACCCCCGGACCCTACTGGATCCGCCAATGTATTCATACACATCCTTGTTCGTCCCAACATAACAATGTTTGTCTCAGTTTGAATGTATTTACGCTAGTTTCTTTCCCCTATTTATTAGTCAGTTACACGCAGGGAAATAACCCATCCAGCATGGGTTTAGTCTTTGACCAAGCAGAGTGTTTACTCTTACCAAGTGTAGCGGCAACATTAACATTGGGCAAGTTTCTTGATAAAAACTCCGAACTTTTTACTAAATTAGAAAATGAAACTAATGTAAGCATTTTAAAAAGAAATACGGAAAGCGGAGTGAACTATGTTTTTTCCGGAAGGTTTGCCGATTTGACTGTTGCTAATACAATAATCGTCAATTTCATTGAGGACTTAAGGACAAAAATAAACGAAGTACACACCGCTTTGCTCTCTGATGGTAGGAATGGATCTGCTAGAAATAGTCTATGCGGTACACATACACAGTTATTAAAAGAGGAACCAGGAACAGAAAATATGACCAGAGCTAACATCCAGACTTTAACAGAAGAGAACGTCCATACAGAGAGCACAGAAAATGTCCAAATAGAAAATAACGAGCACACAGAAAACGTTCAGATTGAGAACACAGAGAACGTTCAGATTGAGAACACTGAAAACGTTCAGATTGAGAACACAGAAAACGTTCAATTTGAGAACACAGACAACGTTCAGATTGAGAAGACAGAGAACGTTCATATTGAGAACACAGAAAACGTTCAGATTGAGAACACAGACAACGTTCAGATTGAGAACACAGAGAACGTTCATATTAAGAACACAGAAAACGTTCAGATTGAGAACACCGAAAACGTGCAGATTGAGAACACAGAGAACTTTCAAATTGAGAACAATTGTTACCACCAAGGTAAAAAGAAAAATATAGAAATGGAGAAAATCTGCAGAAAAAAAAGAAAAATGTCAGAAGACATCATTGTAGAAGATAAGGAATGTACAGAGACATTTAAGTGCAGTCTGTGTCAGGATCAATGTTTTAAGGATAAGTTAAATCTTCGTTATCATATGTATTGGAGACACAACATTCCACGAAAAGAAAGTTTTTTTGATTTAATATATATAGAGCATGTAGAGTATAAACATGAACTAATTTAGTGAGTCCAACTGGCCAGTATCCTAAAATTGACATGCTTAAGTTTAAAAGATTGAATTACCTAACAGGCAGGTTGAACTTGGGTTGAGCTTGTCCTCTATCATGTCTATGAAAAAAAATCCATCTTGCCCTACTGAGTTGTGATATTTCAATTTGTGTTACATGTAATTTGTCATCAATGACTGGCCCTTAATGAGATAATCTCGTTAAGGGCAATTTAATCTTATTAAGGGCAATTCAATATAATTAAGGGCAAGTTTATCTCATTGAAGGCAATTCATTCTGATTGAGGGTAAGTTATCACATTTAGGGCAAGTTACTTTGATTGAGGGAAAGTTATCTCATTCAGGGCAAGTTAATCTGATTGATAGTTACAGTATATAATTAATCTAAATATTAATCGATTGTTATATGCATGTTTTGCCAAAATCCTGGGCTTAAGTGGGCGTAAACAACTGACCAAGATATTTACTTGTCCTCAATGAGATGACTTGCCTTCAATTCTATTAACTTGCCCTCAATGAGATGACTTGCCTTCAATACTATTAACTTACCCTCAATGAGATGACTTGCCTTCAATACTATTAACTTACTCTCAATGAGATGACTTGCCTCCAATACTATTAACTTACCCTCAATGAGATGACTTGCCTTCAATACTATTAACTTACCCTCAATGAGATAAATTTGCCTCTCCAAATGCTTTTAAAAATAGCAAAAGTTAGTCAGATTACTATTAAGTGGGCAAGTCCATGTCAAGTTCAACTTGCCCTGAATATACAATCTGCTTAATGAACATCTGATCTCTAGCCCAGGCACTCTGTATATATACAAAAATAGAAATTGGGTTTTGTCAAACAAACATTTTGTACAAATGTTGAATTTTAGTTTACCAGTGGTCATAAAAAAACATTTTTTGATTTTAATAAAAAAAATTATGAGATATATAGATAGATTCTCCTGTTTATCATTTTAATAAGAAAAGCTGTCAGCATGATATTACTTTTTTTTATCAATAAATAATCAGAAGAATAGCAATCCAATGACACACCGCAATTCAAGTAGTGTTAACATGGTTAATGATACTGCTACCCAACTACCTACAACAACATCATATAAAGGATTCACTGTGATAGCTACCCAATGACACATAAAGTAGTATGTCGTTAATGAGATAACTATCCAATGACAAATAGTATTGTTGTTAAAGAGATATAACTACCCAATGACAAATAAAGTGTTATGTTGTTCATGAGATAACTACCCATTAACACAAAGTGTTATCTTGTTCATGAGCTCAAAAAGTGTTATGTAGATTAATGAGATAACTACCCAATGACACATAAAGTATTATGTTGTTAATGAGATAACTACCCTATGACAATGATACATATAGTATTTTGGTGTTAATAAGATAACTACACAATGACAAATGGTATTGTTGTTAAAGAGATATAACTACCCAATGACAAATAAAGTGTTATGTTGTTCATGAGATAACTACCCATTAACACAAAGTGTTATCTTGTTCATGAGATAACTACCCAATGACACATACAGTGTTATGTAGATTAATGAGATAACTACCCAATGACACATAAAGTATTATGTTGTTAATGAGATAACTACCCTATGACAATGATACATATAGTATTGTGGTGTTAATGAGATAAGTACCCAATGACACATAAAGTGTTATGTTGTTAATGAGATAACTACCCAATGACACATACAGTGTTATGTTGTTAATGAAATAACTACCCAATGACACATAGTATTGTGTTGTTAATGAGATAACTACCCAATGAAAATCAAAATTTTATGTTGTTAATAAGATAACTACACAATGACACATAAAGTGTTATGTTGTTAATGAGATAACTACCCAATGACACA
Organism: Mytilus trossulus; assembly: GCF_036588685.1. NCBI lineage: Eukaryota > Metazoa > Mollusca > Bivalvia > Mytilida > Mytilidae > Mytilus > Mytilus trossulus. The sequence continues at coordinate 56,326,224 of NC_086382.1, forward strand.
TAGTAGTGTGTTGTTAATGAGATAACTACCCAATGACAAATACCGTGTTATGTTGTTAATGAGATAACTACCCAATGACACATACAGTGTTATGTTGTTAATAAGATAACTACCAAATGACTCCTAGTATAATGTTGATAATGAGATAACTACCCAATGACACAAAGTGTTTTGTTGGTAATGAGATAATTATCCAATGACACATAAAGTATTATGTTGTTAATAAGATAACTACCCAATGACAAATACAGTGTCATGTTGTTAATGAGATAACTACCCAATGACACATACAGTGGTATGTTGTTAATAAGATAACTACCCAATGACTCGATAGTATGCTGATAATGAGATAACTACCCAATGACACATGTGTTATGTTGTAAATGAGATAACTACCCAATAACACATAAAGTGTTATGTAGTTAATGAGATAACTACCCAATGACAAATACAGTGTTATGTTGTTAATGAAATAACAACACAATGACACATAGTATTATGTTGATAATGAGATAACTACCCAATGACACAAAGTGTTTTGTTGTTAATGAGATAACTATCCAATGACACATAAAGTGTTATGTTGTTAATGAGATAACTACCCAATGACTCATAGTATTATGTTGTTAATGAGATAACTATCCAATGACACATAGTATTATGTTGTTAATGAGATAACTACTCATTGACACATAGAGTATTTTTCATTAATGAGATTACTACCAAAGACAAATAAAGTATTATGTTGTTTATGCGAACTATCCAATGACACATAAAGTAGTATGTTGTTAATGTGAAAACTACCCAATGACAAAAAGTGTTATGTTGTTAATGAGATAACTACCCAATGACACACAAATTGTTATGTTCTTAATGAGATAACTAACCAATGACAAAAAGTATGTTGGTGTTAATGAGATAACTACCCAATGACACATATTATTGTTGTTAATAAGATATAACTACCCAATGACAAATAAAGTGTTATGTTGTTCATGAGATAACTACCCGTTAACACAAAGTGTTATCTTGTTCATGAGATAACTACCCAATGACACAAAAAGTGTTATGTTTATTAATGAGATAACTACCCAATGACACATAAAGTATTATGTTGTTAATGAGATAACTACCCAATGACACATACTATTATGTTGTTAATAAGATAACTACCCAATGCCACATAATATTATGTTGTTAATAAGATAAGTACCCAATGATCAAAGTGGCATGTTATTAATTAGATAAGCACCCAATGACAAATTTGATTATGTTGTTAATTAGAACACAGAACTATGTAGAGTGGTTAATGAAACATCCACCCAATGACACACAGACAACTTCAGATGTGTCAATTATACAGCTACCCAATGACACACAGACAACTCTAGAGTCGTTTATGATATAGCCACCCAATGACAAACCGAAAAACTAGAGGAGATAATGACACAGCTACCAAATAATAAAGTGAAAACTCTAGAGGGGATAATGACACAGCTACCCAACAACACATATAAAACTGTAGAGGTGACAGTGAAACCGCTTCCCAATGACGCACAGAAAACTAGAGGTAAAAATGACACAGCTACCCAATAACACGTAGAACACTCTTAGAGGTGAAAATGGCGTAGCAAATTAAACCAATGGCACACAGACCAAAAAAAGGTGTAAATGACACAGCTATCCAATGACCGACATAAAACTGTAGAGAGGTTAATGAAACCGCCACCCAATGACACACAGACACCTCCAGATGTGTTAATTATACAGCTACCCAAAGACACAAAGAAAACTGTAGAGGTGACAATGACACCGCTTCCCAATTAGAAAACTCTTAGAGGTGAAAATGACGTAGAAAACCAATGACACACATACCAATCTAAAGGTGTAAATGACACAGCTACCCAACGACACACAGAAAACTCTAAATGTGATAATGACACACCTACCCAATGACACACATACAAATGTAAAGTGGTTAATGAAACAGGCATCCAATGACACACAGACAGCTCCAGATGTGTTAATTATACAGCTAACCAAAAACACACTGAAAACTCTAGAGGTGTTAATGATATAGCCACCTAATAACAAACAGAAACACTAGAAGTGATAATGACGCAGCTACCAAGTGACACATAGAAAACTCTAGAGGTGAATTAACACAGCTACTCAATGACATACAGACAAATCTAGAGGTGTTAATGACACAGGCACACAACGACACACAAAACACTCTGGAGTTGATAATGACGCGCCTGCCCAAGACACACACAGACAACTTCAGATGTGTTAATTCTACAGCTACCTAATGCCACACAGAAAACTCCAGAGGTGTTAGTGATATAGCCACCCAATGACACAGAGAAAACTTTAGAGTTTTTAATGAAACAGCTATCCACTGACCTAGAGAAAAGTCTATAGAGGTTTTAATATATGATATAGCTACCCAATGACACATAGAAAATTCTAGAGGTTTTAATTAGGCAGCTTCCAAACGACCCATAGAGCTACCCAACGAAACACAGAAAACTCTAGAGGTGATAATGACACAACTACCCAATGACACACAGAAAACTGTAGAGTGGTTAATGAAACAGCTACCCAATGACACAGGCAACTTCAGATGGGATAATTATAAAGCTACCCAATGACACATTAAAAACTCTAGAGGTGTTAATGATATAGCCACCTAACGAGTAACGACACACAGAAAACTTTAGTGTCAACGAAACAGCTACCCACTGACACACAGAAAACTTTACAGTTGTTAACTTATGATATAGCTACCCAATCACACAGAGAAAGCTCTGGATGTGTTACTGATATAGTACCCAATGACACAGAGAAAACTCTAGAGGTGACAATAAAACAGCCACCTGAATAAATGGAGTGCTATTTATGATCATAAAACTGTAAAGAAGAGAATAATGTGCAAAGTGTATAAAAATTGGCTTAAAATAGGAGACAACTGCTTAAGCATCTACATACTAGTAATGTACGACCCTGGGAAGCAGGTAAGGCAATGAATCTCACCCCAATATACATGCATTTCCGGCTTAATTCGAAGTCACACCGTTGATATATATATACATGTATAGCTTCATATAAATGCATGAGTGGGGAACAGAGACATTAAATATTTTGAAGATGTAAAAGACCAAGAATGACTAGTTCTAGTAAATACTGATAAGACTAATGTAGAATAACTTTCATCCTGTTGTTGAAGGCCACACAGTGGCATATATTGCTTACATCGACGGTATTTGGTCTCTTGAGATCTCGGGTGAATACTTCTTATTTTTATGATTATAAAGGGAGTCTTGAGACCTAAGCAACTATAATCATGTGAAATAAAAATTATTAGATTAAATTGCAACATCTATGCTTTTCCAATGATAATAATAAAATACAGGAGATCGATATTTTTAAAGTCGACTCGTATAAGGGACGACATCAAAAGATCGATGTAGGATAAAAAAAAAACTTAAATCAAATAGTTTGGGGGTGGGGGTCAGCATTGCTGCAAGTTTTGTTAATCTAAAATCGATTTTACATATATCTCTATTGGTCAATCAATTTTTTCCAAATTAAGTTAAGAGGGGTGTGTGGGGGTCAGTGAAAAAACTACGTAAATTAAGTTTTTATCCTTCATTGAACTCTTGATGTTGTCCCTAAATTATATATGAATGATGTTAATGGGAAAAGGGAGATAACCACATTATTTTTTTTTTACTGTTGTCATGATATCTTTTTAAAACAATAATTTAACCCTTAGTAAACTTCAATATATATTTTAGAATAATACAAGCTTCAAATCGTAAATATAAACAGAATGAATGGTTTTCAAGATACACAGCTTTTGCCCAAGAAGACAGTGTTCAAATCTGAGACTTTAAGTTAGATTGATTTCTACATAAATAAGTGACTTAAATGCCGAGCTGTGTAATCATAAGAAAGAAGTTTGTGTCAAAATCCTGATTAACTATATAATATATTACAATTTACATGCACATGCACATACACACAACAAACGTATATAAGTAAATTTTATATGATGCAATAATTTTGAATGGTAGTGTTATTTCTTATTATCCCACTCTATTTAACACGATCGTTAATTTTCTTGATTAAACACAATTTCGATCTTGATCGATTCTATAATTATAATATGTGGCAACTGAGGAAAAAAATGTTTAAAATTATATGACATATGTGTGGGGATGAACTGACGGGACTGGTTCCAAAAAGAATACCATGTATTCCTTACAAAACAACTTGTTTATTTTCACGCTTTGATTACAATTCAACAAAGGACATCATCACCCGTGTCCGTCATGTAATTTACCTAATTGATAGGTGATGGTCAAACCTCTTATAGTCACTCAAAATGACCAGATAACTGTCATTGTAATCATGGACATGTTTTCACACCCAATCGTTCTGTCCTGCTTTAGGGAAAATAGACCGCAAGAGTCATGTATCTGAAGTAATTAAAATAAATAATTATTTAAGATGAAATCTATGATAGAAATCTACACTTTGTAATAGTCGTTCCTTGGAGACAAACAGTTTCCTGTCGAGGAACAAAAGGATCAACACTTTAGATCAGATTGTCCGCCACGATAATGTAAGGATTTGTTTTGAGAAAAAAGAACGGAAATATTATTGCCAATATTTAATTCTATATTTTTAAATTAAAATGTCAGCGTATGTTATGATTCTTGCAAGATGTTTCTGTTCTGATGTGGTTTACCAACCTACTCCGTCGCCAGATTTGATATAGGTTTACAATAATAAAAGGTGTGAAATTAGACTCAACAGATATTTATAAATCGTTTTTAAATTAAAGAAGAAAAATAAATGTTTTTGTATATGAAATTTGAAATTTTGTGATCTCGCACACATGTTTTTTGTAAATATTTCTTTTACTCCTAATATTGCATAAACCTTCCACATAATAAATTAGTTTTACAATATTAATTTTTGGGGCCCTTTATAACCTGCTTTTTGATGTTAGGTAAGGCTCCGTATTGAAGGACGTATGAATTTACCTATAATGGTTTACTTTAATTGTTTTTACAAATAGTGACCTGGATCGAGACAATGGTAATTATTTATCAAATTTTTCTCAGCAAAAACGTATCAAATTTGTTTGATCGGTTCTGAAAACTACTTTGCTGTAAATAATATCAAGGGATGTATTTGCAGAATTGTTTGAAAAATTATAAAAACTGCAAAAATATGACAAAAGATAACAAAATTTTTATCTATAACGGGAAAGGGGGGCCGGGGTATATATTATACACTGCTTGCAGCATTAGTTCTGTCATATTATATTTTAGTTTAAAACACTGAAACAATCACAAGTTCCAAAAAATATTGATTTCAGACAGTATCATTTTGATAGAGACTGGTTTTATATCTACACTTTTTCCAAAACGAAAAAAAACAATCCAATTTGATATAATGGTGCTCGTCCGATCGGTGGAGATATAATTTTTATTTTCATACCCAAAACGATTTTATTAAAAATAACAAAAAAGGAAAAAATAAAATATATCATTAATAATCTTAAATGATGAAGATAATGATAACACAACTTATAAAAAATGAATTTGATAAATCGTTGTGTTGCAGTATGTAGATATAAGAAGATGTCGGGTATGAGTGCCAATGAGACAACTCTCTCATATTAGTCACAATTCGTAAACGTAAACCATTACAGGTCAAGGTACGGCCTTCAACACGGAGCCTTGGCTCACACCGAACAGCAAGCTATAAAGGGCCCTAAAATTATTAAAGTAAAACCATTAAGTAGATTCTTTTTTTTTTCACTTAAAAAATACATTAGGAACATATAGGGCGAAATTTCCATTAGGAAAACAGTCCTTAAAAACCCTACAGAAGAAGAAGAATGTAAAACCATTCAAACGGGAAAACAACGGTCTTATCTATATAAAAACGAGAAACGAGAACACGTATGAACTACATAAACAAACGACAACTACTGTACATCAGATTCCTGACTTAGGACAGGTGCACACATTTGCATCGGGATTAAACGTTTTAATGACACCAAACCTTCTCCCTTTTCTGAAACAATACTATAACATCACAACATAGAAAAAACCACTATAAAATATCAATTGGAAGGCTTAACTCAATAAACAAAACGCAAAATAACATATTAGGACCAAATAAAATTGAGAAAGGAAATGGTGAATATGTCAAAGCGACAACCACCCGATCATAGAGCAAATAACAGCCGAAGGCAACCAATGGGTCTTCAATGTAGCGAGAATTCCCGCACCCGTAGGTGTCCTTCAGCTGGCCCCTAAAATATGCATAATAGTACAGTGATAATGGACGTCATACTAAACTCCGAATTATACACAAGAAACTAAAATTTAAAATCATACAAGACTAACAAAGGCCAGAGGCTCCTGACTTGGGACAGGCGCAAAATTGCGGCGGGGTTAAACATGTTTATGAGATCTCAACCCTCCCCCTATACCTCTAGCCAATGTAGAAAAGTAAAAGAATAACAATACGCACATTAAAATTCAGTTCAAGAGAAGTCTGAGTCCGATGTCAAAAGATGTAACAAAAGAAAATAAATAAAATGACAATAATACATAAATAACAACAGACTACTAGCAGTTAACTGACATGCCAGCTCCAGACCTCAATTAAACTGATTGAAAGATTATGTCTTCATCATATGAATATCAGGTACAATCCCTCCCGTTAGGGGTTTAGTATCATACTATCATAAAATATATGAGAAGAACATAACCCGTGTCATGCCAACAACTGTTTTTTTTAGAAATAAATGTGTTTAGTTCCGATGCAAAGACCCTATCAGTGAATCAATGTTAAAGCCAAAATATGCAATCTTTAATGACCTGACAACAGTATCGTAACTATATCCCCTTTTAATAAGTCTATTTAAAGGTTTTGTCAGTTTCTGAGGAGAATACTTACATTTTTGTGCTTTATAAAGAATATTTCCATAAAATTTTGGATGTGAAATACCTGAACGTATAAGATGTCTGCATGTTGAGTAATATTTACGAATTATTTCCTTATACCGGTGATAAAATTTAGTAAATGTTTTGACCAGTTTGTGATATCGAAAACCCTGGTGTAATAATTTTTCAGTCATACATAAATTTCTCTCGCTAAAATCTAATACGTTGTTACATACACGAGCGAATCGTACAAGTTGAGATATATAAACACCATAAGATGGTGACAAGGGAACGTCACCATCTAAAAATGGATAATTAACAATAGGAAATGAAAAATCATCTCTTTTATCATAAATTTTTGTGTATGTAATCTGATGAAATAAAGAATTATTATTATTTTTCTGTTTTACACAAATCATAATTAGAAAAAAGTACATGACTTTGTATACAGTGTAAAAAGTGTAAAACGACAAGTATCTGAACCATCCATACCCAAAGAACGATCGAACATGTGTTTATTTCTATCTAATTAATGATCTGCAGAAAAACAAGCAAATATCTTCCAAACAATCTCTGTTTTCTCGGAGTTCAGTATTTTTGTGATTTTACCTTTTTTTTACACTTTTTTTCCTGTTATTTTGTCCTTTATAAATTGCGAATTTTGAACACGGTCATTTCTCCGGAATACGGGTCTTACTGTTTTAGAAATATAACCATAAGACGATAATCCATATCTAGTATATTATAAAACTGACCGTTGGTTTTAAAATAAAGCTTAAGCAGCTTTCACTGCATATCTTATAAAAATATACAAAATATAACTGGATAGAAATTGTTTTAAAACAAAATGAATTAAATCTGGAAAATTACTTTTTCAGAGGGAATTTAAAGATACAAATATTTTTTTCTCTTATCAATAAATTAGAGAAGAAATGTGTAGTGGGTAACTTTTCCCCTGGTTGACCAGGGTTTCTTTTCTGCTTAATTTCGTCTGTAGTAATTATGTATTTGTTTATTGAGGAAACTGTCCTTTTACACAAGAGTTCGACATAACAATGATATATCTCTGCACTTAAATTTATAAAAGTATAATGAAGGAATTTAAATGTCCATGTTCGATATACAAAGAAATATAAAAAGTTAGAAAAATTGGAAATAGTTATCATTTAGGTACCAGAATTATAATTTAGTACGCCAGACGCGCGCTTCGTCTAGATAAGACTCATCAGTGACGATCAAATCAAAATATGTATAAAGACAAAAAAGTACAAAGTTGAATAGCAATTGAGGATCCAAAATTCCAAAAAAAATTGCCAAATTTTATGCCTGGGATAACAAAATCCTAAAACTATAAACAGAAGATTGAGATTTTAATCTTATGTACCTTTGTAGATTTAATATATATGTTTTCTTATATCAGGAATATGTTTAAAATGAATATAATGTTTTATTTTTTCAATGTTGTGTGTTCAAAGCACTTTCTCTTTGATATCGTCTATATCTAATTTTATATTTTTTTTCGGCATTCAAAAACTATGAAAAATCTGCAACATCCAATAAACAATTAATCAATCAAAACGTGTATTTGATATTCACGAAAATCTGGGAAAGAACGATCGAACATGTGTTTATTTCTATCTAATTAATGATCTGCAGAAAAACAAGCAAATATCTTCCAAACAATCTCTGTTTTCTCGGAGTTCAGTATTTTTGTGATTTTACCTTTTTTTTACACTTTTTTTCCTGTTATTTTGTCCTTTATAAATTGCGAATTTTGAACACGGTCATTTCTCCGGAATACGGGTCTTACTGTTTTAGAAATATAACCATAAGACGATAATCCATATCTAGTATATTATAAAACTGACCGTTGGTTTTAAAATAAAGCTTAAGCAGCTTTCACTGCATATCTTATAAAAATATACAAAATATAACTGGATAGAAATTGTTTTAAAACAAAATGAATTAAATCTGGAAAATTACTTTTTCAGAGGGAATTTAAAGATACAAATATTTTTTTCTCTTATCAATAAATTAGAGAAGAAATGTGTAGTGGGTAACTTTTCCCCTGGTTGACCAGGGTTTCTTTTCTGCTTAATTTCGTCTGTAGTAATTATGTATTTGTTTATTGAGGAAACTGTCCTTTTACACAAGAGTTCGACATAACAATGATATATCTCTGCACTTAAATTTATAAAAGTATAATGAAGGAATTTAAATGTCCATGTTCGATATACAAAGAAATATAAAAAGTTAGAAAAATTGGAAATAGTTATCATTTAGGTACCAGAATTATAATTTAGTACGCCAGACGCGCGCTTCGTCTAGATAAGACTCATCAGTGACGATCAAATCAAAATATGTATAAAGACAAAAAAGTACAAAGTTGAATAGCAATTGAGGATCCAAAATTCCAAAAAAAATTGCCAAATTTTATGCCTGGGATAACAAAATCCTAAAACTATAAACAGAAGATTGAGATTTTAATCTTATGTACCTTTGTAGATTTAATATATATGTTTTCTTATATCAGGAATATGTTTAAAATGAATATAATGTTTTATTTTTTCAATGTTGTGTGTTCAAAGCACTTTCTCTTTGATATCGTCTATATCTAATTTTATATTTTTTTTCGGCATTCAAAAACTATGAAAAATCTGCAACATCCAATAAACAATTAATCAATCAAAACGTGTATTTGATATTCACGAAAATCTGGGAAAAAGTTAATTTCCGAAGTAACATATTTTGCTGCTGTGTTGTGCCTTTAAAAAGAAAATAAGTTGTGTAAAATTATAAATTTAGTCGTTATAATTTTTTACAAATCGCTAAATCTCCCCATGAAAATGTTCATGTAAACAATCCATGGATAAAATTTCATTGTTTGTCCCTGGTTAGTGAGAAAACTGCCCCGGGGTGAGACATCATCGGTGATTATCACACACGAGCGCTTGTTATTATTAAGGCGGGGACTTAAAACACGGATTAACCAATCGAATAACGAATTTAAGTCCAATAGCACTATATATGATTGATGAAATTTTATTAATATTATAAAATAATTAGATCTCAAGAAACTTACTTGAAAGTTAAGCAATCATTTCAAAAATGGAAAAGGAAATATACGTCGACATAGAAGCCATTGAAGATGATGTTAGTGATGTTCATGACAATGTAGACTCATTTGAAAGCAGTAGTAGTTCCAGCAATCAGTCCTACAACTCCGAATCTTCATTGTCGAAATCTCGTGTACCTGAAGACATTCGCCTGAAAGTTAATAGCAGAGAACGACAAAGGATGCATGATTTAAATTCGGCGCTAGATGGACTCAGGCAAGTGATGCCGTATTCTAATGCACCCACTGTAAAGAAACTGTCTAAAATGTCTACCTTATTACTGGCAAGAAATTATATTGTAATGCTAACACAGTCTATTGAAGAAATGAAGAAAATTGTGCAGGACCTTTCTCTGAAGAATAGTCATCGTGCCTCTATGTACAGTAATGTTGGAAATAGTCGGTACTCGCCGTACAAATCTCCGTTCGTACCGCCTTACAGAGATGTTACAAACACTAATCATGGACTTAGCGCTGACAGCTTCGTGAATTCTGACAAAAATATATTGTTTCCAAGGCTACAGACATCAACACCGCTAGCAGATAAAACAAACACTAGAACACCAGCAAGTGTTCCACACAAATTTTCTGTTTCATCGTTACTGGATCATTCTTCAGACTCAAAATCGGAGTCACCATCTATCTGCTCGTCATCAACAACATTTTCACCGAAGATTTCCTCAAGTTTAAGTCGAAGTCACATTGAACATTCACTTTCAACCCCATGCTCTTGTGAAGCTTGTGTGTTACCACAAATATATTCCAAGCGTGAATGGAAGGCATTATTCTGAACAGTATAGTACAATCTTGAACTTCATATTTTATCTGTGATAATTGTAACATATAATTGTATATACCAATGTGCATTCGCCTGCTTTATATGAGCATTAAATGTTGTGCTAAGTTATATTGTTTTGTTTTAATTTGATATATAACAAGCAATTTTGATATTGCAAGGTAAACGGTCTTGACACAATTAAGTTTTCTTGCATCCTGAAGAAAGTACAACCATGTGTTTCATTGAAAAAACTATGGACTTTCTAATTGTTAACCTGCCCTGCATGTTGTTCGAAATATTAGTTCGAGTTTGTGTATAAAGATGAATTATTTATTCTACATAGTACAATGTATGTGTTCTTCTATCCCAGCTTATTTGATTGATTGAATCATCACACTTGTTGAAGCATTAAAGAGTTGTAAACATTTCTATGATAGCTTACTGGAGAACATCTCAATTTACTGGTCTATCAAAACACCCTTTTCAGGCAATGGTTATATGGTTTTCAAGTGAGGACGATATCCATACTTACTTTTTGAATATAACTCTTGCGTGCGTGCATTGAATTACACATCTTATTGTCTTAGGTAGCCACAGATCCTTTAGGCTTGCAAACTACAACCAATAATGTCAAACTGCTAACGAAGTGCAAGAGCAAAAACTCTACCATCAAAACAACATTTTATCTAACACCGAAAAACATATTACGGATAACGAACTTAGTCGTATTAGGCACAACTTTTTTGAATTTTGGATACTCAATGCTCTTTAACTTGTACTTGTTTGGCTTTAGAACTATTTTAATCAGAGCGTTACTGGTGAGTCTTATGTGGACGAAACGAGCGTCTGGCGTACTAAATTATAATCCTAGTACCTCTGAGAACTATTAACCACATTTTCTGACACCCAAAGGCCATGCCAGTAAACACAGTAACAGGCGCTGTTTTATTTGACTGCTGTCTGGTTGACGTATATCTATACTAACAGTTTTAATTTATTCATTTGTGCCAGAAAAGTTTTTGTTTATGTTATCGAGGGCATTACTTATTCCATTCATGATGCCATTTCAAAAAGTTCATTTTTTGAAAGCAATATACACACCTACCCTATAAATCCCTTTAATCAACAAAACTAAACTTAAATATAAACAAGCTGGATCAAGTCTACTAGTGGAGGTATTAGCAGATCGTTTTAAACCTAGAAGACAGTGCAACTGTCAATGAATGCACCACACTATACTTTACGAAATCATTAGTCTTGCCAATAAGGAAACCTTTAGTCTAAATATCGTCATATGAAGATCAGAAAAAAACACGCATCCACGCAAGCAAACTTTACAAGAATATATGGTATGATTGCCATGAGACAACACTCCATCAGAGATCAAGTGACGTAGAAGTGAACAAATTTCAAATTAGATCACCGTATAACCTTCCTAAATGATCAAAACCCACAGTGCACAACAAGCTATATACAAGCCCCGTAATAACGAAGGTAATAGAATTCAAACTATAATACTTCCGAACTGAATTGAGGAATAAAAAACAAAAACAAATTACAACTGTATATGATAAACAACGACCAACCACAACCACTGCATCACAGGCTCAGGACTTGGAAAAACCACATACAAAAATAGGCGGTGATAAACTTGTTAGCGGGCGCCCAATCCTCTCTTAACTATAAGCTGATACAATGGTGCAATTATGAATAAAACAACACACAACCAAATTGTTCAAGACAATTAACAAAAAACAAATTAACAAAAACAATCAAAAACCAAGGTTCCTGACTTGGTATGTGTACATAAATAATGTGCAGGTTTCCAATTGACAATGGTTATGATATAAACTGGTAAAACATGCAAGATTATACAAGTATTGAAATGACATGTACCTGGAAGACAACGTTTTATGTGAGACAGCAATCCAGAATCGAAGAAACAGCATCTGCAGTGTTTTTTCAAGCTTCTCCTGTGTATGAAACGACTCGCTATTGCTGTTTTTCATCTTCCCAGAATGCAGAAAAAGACCTGCTATTGCTGTTTCTCATATGTATGAAACGATCAGTCTTTGCTGTTTTTCTTATCCATAGAAAGTCTTCATCTTTAACTGTCTAACCCAACATACATATTGATTATGTTGATATTTTAATTTAAGCTATCTCAGTCATTTGAAAATCTGTAATATTTTCTACATCTTTGTTAAAGCTAGGACGGGAGTTTCAAAATAGATCTGAGATGTAGCATCTAGTAGAAATATCAAATTTGAAATAAAAACGCAATTAATCAGCATTCGTCTGAATTCAATTCAAACATTTATTTATAGTGGATAGGAAAACAAGTTTGAAATTTGCAGGTGCGAGTACTGCCTTTTAGCGGCATTAGACTGCTCCTTTTGCGAAATCTACAAGGATGTCTTTAGCTAGCAAGAGATATTGCTCTCTCTTATCACGGGTCAGCCATTTATCGTCCCCTTCCGACGGACTATCATCGTTGCTCAGGACCATACTCGCAAATGGTGTCAAGGGAGAGCCGAAAATTAAGTTTCTGAAACTAGGAAACTCAGTGTTTGACGGCTCTCTTTATTTTAATTTAAATAAATACAGCTGCTATCACATTGACGTAAATCCTTCATCTCTATTTATTCGCATTATTTCAGTTCGTCTTATGTAAATTCATAATTCTTATACAATGTAAAATGTATACGCCAGGATTGTCTCGAAAACAAGCTCGGGTACAAACTTTCCTTTGAACCGCCGTATGTGTACAGTGTCTTGTACTATTTGAGTATTACATATTGTATATATGATACATATGTATTTCTCTGTATACTATTCAAAATGATGTCATTTTGAGATATTTCTCTTTACCTTCAACACAGGTGCGTTCAAAAAGTGGTCTTTCGGCTTGCTGAAATACGTCTTGATAAATACGACATTATAACAAAGTATACAAAAAGTCATCTTATTTTTACACTCCGAAACTGAATATTATGAGTTTATGTTTAATGTGTTTTTGGGGTATTATATTTGTAAAGTGTTTTTTTTTCTCCATGTAAATCAATCATTTCAACCGCTGAACAGTAAATATTTTTCTTAAAAAAATCCCACTAAAATTTAGCTAAAATATATGAATTTTTATGGGAAAACAGCTGTTTAAACTTATGCGCAAAAATATTTTAAACAATCAACTATAATTTGATTTTTTCTAAACCACCGTTATTCAGTTTAAGAAATTAGTATGTGTCAAAAGATAACAATTTAAAGTCAATCTTTAATGACAAACAAATCTCAAAGGGCGTCTGTAACAAGATGAACTCAACACTTCGACACATGTTCAGAAAAAAAATTCGGTAGGTATTAGATTTAAAGAAAATCAAAATAATTGTTTGTGACTTTAAAAAAAAATCTTGAGTTGGACAATGAATTAAAAATCGAAGAAGCATTAGCGATATGCCAAATATTGTATTCATAATATTAAATATTTTCCAAGCATAGTAATTTAAAAAAGTAGCTATTTTTGTGTACAAAAAATTGGAAGTATACAGTGTATTTTAAAATATTTATATATTATGAACTTTTAGTTTGAATGATTTTAAATGGTACATAAATTTTGCTTTTAAAGTCTTTTGCATCGAATATGAAATTAACAATTTTGTTCCAGAAAACTTCAGCCGAATATGTCAGTATTAAAAGCATTAGTATTCGATGGTTTAAATAAAGTATATAAGGGGACTATAATTACAAAGTAACCCGCTTGTTTATAAGATAAATATGAGACTAACTTTTCACAGGTTCTATTACAATTGATTCAATACAAATCTTTGTTTTGACATTACAAATCAACGAAGCATTATTCAATACAAATTGACAGTTTTGCTATTAGATCAAATATGGGATTTGTGCCATCACGTATTCAACTCGCCTGTCATCCTGATCTCGTCAGACGTTTACAGTCCACGAGATTAACAAACAAGAGCAGACGATATGTTGCCGAACGTCATCACCCTTCATTTACACCCGAATGAACGTTGCTCTTTAACCACCCAGATAATTATGGTTTAACAGATGTACAAAAAGGCGGATAGAATTAAATATAATTTTCAATAGAATTACAAATTAAAGATCAGAGACCATGTGTAATTATTACACGACCCCATCTCCATGTCCATTAACGAAAATGTAATACAGTTTATTTTTAAACATATGGCTATCTTTAATATGATACAATCGGGACAATCTTTGAAAAGTGTTTAAAAGACAGTTTGTTAAATAAAACAAAGGAAAGACAGATTTCTGTTTGAAAAATAAATATATAAATTGGTTATAAAATCTCGAACTAGTAAAACGCATCATAACTGTAAGCATAACAGACTTTTACTTAAAGACAAAAAGGTACCATTTGCAAATTTTGCGGCAATCTTACTTTGGACGATAAAATAACAGTTTTGGTAGCATGGTCCTGTATATCAATGCAAATAGTTCTAGCTTGGCAATAATGTCCGGTTACTATGGCTATGATATTATATATCTACGCATGGTTTTATACAAAGTACCGTAGACTAATATATCAAAAATTAAACCGTGAAACTACCCCTTTAAAGGGGCAATGCACAAAAACTGCTGGAGCACATACAATCTTATTCCCTCTCTTTGACGGATAGTAGCTATTTTCTTAAAGCTCCCCTTTACACAATACTAATTCATCTCAATCAAAGGACTGATTGAAAAAGTGTAAAACTTTATTTCACAAGGAGAAAGGCAGCTCCATTATACAGTGTTTATGTACCCCAACTGCTTCGTTATGCCCGTGTGTGTAGTAATGTCATATATTTTAGCGAAAGTACTTAATGTATCACTGGTAAATTATTAAACCAATGATTGCGTTACCATAGATTACTTCAAACTATTTTTTTTATTAGATACATGTACATATACAAAGATTTGATTACTGAATTTGGCTATACCTGTAGAAAACGTACTAAAAGCGGTATTTCACATCATAAATGTTACGGCAATATTGTATCTAAAGAGCAGAAATCATTATAGTGTGATCTGTGTATACTCAACTCATCGAATCTTTAAACAAACTTAATATTAGTAAAGATTATCTTACCAATGTTGTAACTTAATCTTTGAATAAAGGTTAAATTAGCCCAAATATCGAATTTGTCATCAGCAAATTAAAATATAACTAAATTTGTTTTCTTTTCAAGCGGGATGCATAGAGACCCATCCACGCTCATTTTTTTCAATCAAGAAGTTAACTCCTAACTATCCTACAAGTCTTGGATGCGTGAGTTTCAGTTTTATTATTAATTGTTTTTGGCATTTAGCTGTCAGTAACTGCGAGTACTCTTTAATCGTATTCTCTTGTTAATTTGACCTGTTAATACTATTTGTAATGCTTTTTTGCTTTTTTAATGTTTACTTATTCAGGCTTATATCTTGTCTATATATCAGCTTTGGTAAATGTTTGCTGTTTTTCACTCACTCGTACTATGAACAACAAACTTATTTCATTTTTAACCTTTATATGCAAATACACTCAAGAACTTTATATTTCCAGTATAAAAGGTGGGAATGTAAAACAAATATACTAAGTATATCAAATAGCTTGTAATTCTTATGGAAACGGGAAATGTTGCGGTTATCTATCTTTGCATGGATCGAATATTGCCACTCATGAATATAATAATTGCATACGACTTCAATTTCATGCTCCTTTCTTAATAAGTGATAATGTGATACACCCGCTGCAATTGTTTGCACCTAAGTCGGGAATCTGATGTTCAGTAGTTGTCGTTTTTGATGTGGTTCATACGTGTTTCTATTTTTTTTTATATAGATTAGACCGTTGGTTTCCTATTTTTTTCACTAGTCAATTTTGTGGCCCTTTATTGCAAGGGTTGTTGGAACAAATGATGTTTCATTTGCCAGCAAATACTGGTATCTTTGATAACTATTTTAACAGTCATTCCACGATTCAGTATTAGATAATATATAAGATCTCGTCATGTACCTATGAATGCAATTACACTCGAGAACTTTAAAATATCTCTAGCAAAGGTCTAAGAAAATGCTGAAAGATAAATATAGCAAATATGATTAGACGTTACGCGCGATGTTCGTACCTCATTTGAAAATCGGTGTAGTTGACATAATGCAAGTCCAAAATATTTTATTTTGTGATATCATATTCATTGCTATTGTACGCATTTTGAACAAAAATGTTTTTTTTTAAATAAAAAAGAAAAATATTTGTTGAAACTATGTTTTATGCTGCATGCGACAAGCTTCAGTTTCGAAAAACGGCTATTTTTAGGCTGTCCCGCGTAACATATTTTATTAATTGTAACCACTAAACTGTGATTTTCTTCTAAACTATTTAATATTTTGAAAAACGGTTTTTTCCCATTATTTAACAAAGAGGTTCCTTCATTTTTTATGCATTTTATATGACGTTTTGATGACGTCATAGAAAAAATAAAGTGTTTCATACTACAAGGGCAAATCTGTCCCACGGGAGAAAAAAAATGGTATTCCAGATTTGAGAATCAAAAACATTTATCTAAAAGGAAAAAGGTTAGTATGTGTATTTACTTCATCAATGTTATTTTGCTTAATTTTATGAATTTAAAAACAAATATCCTGAAAAATGATATATGGTAATTTATGAGCGATTTTTCAAAGGCTTACAAGGTTGTCGCACCGCCATTTTTTGACGTAAAAACGAACTCAACTCAAATTTACGTCAATTGTTTGCTTATCAGAGCTCTTATAATGGTAGAATTTTATCATTTTTCAAAATGTTGTTTTTCTTAATTTTTCAAAAATCTAAAGTACATCAATTTTCGATAAGTAGTTAAAACGCGTCGTCGATTTTGCGGAGTCTTACAAGAATGTCGCACATGCTTAAAACCAACGTTTCAGTCGAAGTTTCGGTTTGAACGTTACGAAATATTCGCGACGTTATGTTACGCTTACATGTACGAACATCGCGCGTAACGTCTGATACTTGTGTTGTGATTATTCTGGCTTGTATATTTTATCTAGAATAGTCAGAGAAATGAAACGGGAAATGGTGTGGTTATCTCTCTTTGGATACGAATATTGCCATTAATAAATATCATCGGACTTATAGTAATATTGTTATAATGAACTTTGCAGTTTAGAACACTTCCTGCATGTTTCATCATCGAGTCAAATTGAATATCAAAGTAATGCTATACGAAATAACTAAACTAACGACAGGGATATTTCCTCGGATTGTGCAGCTGGGCAAACGAACTCAATTTACTGCTCCTCTCTTTATCAGTTATACACTAACTAATTAGTTGTTATTGGCTTGGAAATAACTGTCAGTAAATGCGCGTTTTCGTAGACTTGTACTTAGCAGGATGGACTTTGTTCATTGTTGAAGGCCGTTCTGTTATTGATTTTAAAGTTCCCCTCACTAAAATCAACCAACAAGTTTAGATAAAACATGACCAATTGTCTTTTATAGCAACGAGATCTGGTATTTCAAGATACTTAAATTAGTTTAAACATATTTATTTATAGTGGAGTGGGAAACAAGTTTTTGCAACTTATATTAATCCCTCTCCACTTTGCGGGTGCGAGTGCTGCCTTGTAGCGGCATATTAGCCTACTCTTTTTCGAAATCTACAAGGGTGTCTTTAACGTGCAAGAGATGTGGCTCTCTCTTAACACGGGTCAGCCATTTATCGTCCCCGTCCGACGGACTATCATCGTTTCCTCAAGACCATAATCGCAAATGGTGTCAAGGTAATGACAAGGGAGAGCCGAAAATTGAGTTCCAGAAATTTTCATCCCAAACGGGAATCGAACTAGGAACCTTTGTGTTAGTAGTCCGATGCACTAACCACTACACCACGGCTCTCACGATATTTAAATAAAATAATATCTCGTCTAGAAACAATACAATATACATGTATAATATCAGCTGAAATTTGATGAGAATCATTAATGATCTTAAAATCTGCAGTAGATTTCTATGTACTAGTACACGTTGAAGATTCAACGGATTATCTTCTGCGTGAAACCTACTGCAATCTTATAGGCAAATCTCAGACTGGCGGATTTGAATAAAATTATCTACTGATCTAGATTATTAAGGGAAAGGTTGAGATGCTGAGAATGTTTGTTATACTCTAAAGACGTCTAAATTATCAAGAATCAAAACATTCTGTTGAAAAGAAGCGGTAAAGGTACAATTTTGTATCAATTTTTATTGATATTTCTCCCTTTTTTGCAGAGTTAACTCCCATTTCAATGAAAATCTCCGTAGGAATGTTTAAATCATGATTTTCCAAAAGTTGGATTTTGCTGGACTTTTTTCTGTGTATAATGCTAAAGATTAAAACGTAAAAATCTTCCGTTGCAATATCTTCAAGGTTAAGATAAAAGTTATGCTAGATTGACTGGACTAATATGTCTTTCCCAAACCTAGACACTCATTCACAGATTCGTCATTTGGAGAATGTGTTGTTAACGGATAATCTTTAAATGTTTCTTTTAAGTTCAATTACACATTTTATAGACTCTGAACGATTTAGAGCTTGAGATTGTATAAACACTTGTCAGTTGTAGCAGTCAGAGTGTATGTTGCCTTTTCGGTGACTTTTGATTATTAATTTTTCGTCAGGTTTCATCCCGAATGGGCTAAATTTCAAGACCTACCTATTGTATTTATTGTTAGTTCGTTCTCGTTCTAAACATGCATGAAATAAAAATTTCCATTCTCAATTTTATGTAGTATTTGCCCCTGAATGTTAAGCAACAATCGAATGAATGACTTAATAATTCTAAGTAGTATGTTTCATGTTGAATTAGAAAATTCATGTCACTGGACACCTCTGTTCTGGTTATTTTTTTGATAATAAAATAAAATTACCTAAACTAATTGGCTTCTTGTTATTTATATGTTATATATGACCAATAATGGTTTACTTTTTTTAAATTGTTATTTGGATGGAGAGTTGTCTCATTGGCACTCACACCACATCTTCCTATATCTATGACCCCCTTTCCATGTATATATGCAGCTCCTCGTGCAGGTGTTATATACTTATTGGTCTGATTGTTTACGAAGAAGATAAAACCAAAAATATGAATCTCACAACCTCATGCACACATGACCTGTAAACACTCATCAATGACCAATAATAGATGATAAAATCACAAATATTTGGATAAATGTCTCATCGGCAATCAATCAAACCACCTTTTCGAATTTTATATTAAAGTCTGTCTATGTAGATTGTATTGAACATACAGTTCAATCATGAACACATAAAAACATGTTCTGTTCATAATCTCCCCATTAAGATATTTCTGTCCCTCAGTTGTCTTTCTTTTGTCGCCTTAAATGCGGTTTCATGTTAAAATGTACATAAGTCTTTTTGTTCAATGCACCTTCAAAAGTATGCTCTAGATTTAGCTTTTAACTAGCTGTTAGTTACTGCGAGTACTTTAAGATCTAAGATCTATATTTTGTGTGTTTTGTGTTGAGGGGATGTATGAATACCCTGGCACGTCTGGTCTTTATTTTGTTTTGTTTCTATGATGTTATACTGTTGGCTTGTGCCGTTGCACCATTGTCCCAGGGCTAGTGAATTCAAACATGATTTACCCCGCCTTTTTATTTGTGTGTTAGTTCTTAGTCAAGAGTAGTTCAATGATTGTCGTTGGTTCATGTCTGTCATACAATTTATTTTTATAAATTAGGCGTGACTTTTATCAATGTATACGACTCTCTTAACATATAATTTTAGTTAATTCTTATCAAATTGTCAAGCTTCCGCAATATGCTCAAACTTCCGTGGTACCTTATATTATCCTTTTTTGTGGGGTTCATGTTGCTCAGTCATTAGTTTTGTATGTTGTGCTTCGTATACTTATGTTTATCTTTGGTCTTTTTTCGGGTTTTGCGGCCATGGCATTGTCAGTTTATTTTGGGATAACGAGTTCAAATGTCCCTTTAGTATCTTTCGCCTCTGTTGTCTTTGCTGATTGCATCTATCGCACTGAATTTGTATTAAATAATACCACAGACAATGATAGGTGTACTTTATCTTGCACAAAGAAATTGAACTCTTTGGCAGATTATGAACTGAGTTGTAATGGAACATAGATTTTTTGTTTTCCGATTGTGAACTCTCACGCAGTTGACCCTTTTAAAGATGATAAACATAACAATGAGAAATCAGTTAGAGAACTTCTATGAAAGTTTACCAAATTGTATTTTTGTTTGGTAAGAGACCGCTAAATGGCAAAACTATTAAAAAAAATGGTTTGCGTTATCTGACTGAGAAGCACACTTTTTTCATGAGAAAGTGCTTTCCCGAAGTGGCGCATTATAAAGATTTATAATCAGACGTATTGGAAAGAAAACAGGTATATCTCGTCTTCTCAGCTACCAGATTTCCAGAGATCAAAACACTTTTCTTTATTCACGTAACATATGAAAAACAACAAGTTTATGACCTTTATAGTCATATCTATGAAGGATGTTTAATTGTTTCCGCTGTACATAACCAATTTTCTTGACAGTTATGTCATTTTTTGTAAGGTTAAAATGTTGACTGAATGAAAAATACGAATGAACCGAATTGTATATATTATAATGCAAATAATTAAACGAGTTTGCAAAGTTAAAATGCGAATCATTTATAGGACGGTGCGGAAGGTCATTTATGTCTTAAGCTGACAAAGGCTAAAATCTACAATCGATGGTCTCAATTTCTTGACCCTATATAAAAATTAAAACACACAAATTCTTTTAACGTGCAATTAAAGTCATTAATTTAACTTCCGTTAATTGTCAATATATATAAGGATTGAGTTTTTTCAGTACCTTTTTATAGGAACCCTGCTAATCCCTTAATGGTAAAATGAGCTATTTTCAGCACTCAGCATCCATCGTCCGAAATTAAATTGTGTACAAAACCTTCTTTTTAATTACCGGGACAATTGGAATCTACTCATCATTGTGTACCCAGTGATCCGGTTTTTCAAATTAACATGGTCGACATGACTTAGAATAGCACATAAGAAAAAAATGCAAGATTTTAATTTTATCTGGAAAACATATACATATAATAATATTGATAGAACAAATATGATACTGGCAGATATGTTCCAAATGATGAGCGCTACCTCCTGTATATCTAAATCAAAAATGTCTGACGACTTTTTATTGGAGTTATTACCCTAAGGATAGGGTAGAGTAATAAGTAGACTACTAGCAAGTCACAATGTTTGGTAAAATTATGCAATTGCTGAATTCAAAACCATCAAATCTCCAATAAAAAATCATTTTTTTTTATACATATATTTTCATTTAACTTTCTTTATAAAACAATCATACAGTCACCAACTTCGCTTTTATTTGAATACCATAACTTAATTGTTGTGTAAACACGTCAAAAACGTTGACTTATTTCGATGTTTTGTCATGTGTTTTTACCTTAAACACCAAGTTGAATAATATGCACCCTTAGTCGATTTAGAACTAGATTTTTCATTAGAGAAACATACGACAAAGTCATGTCCTAGTGCATATTAAATTTCATTAACGCAGGTCCTGCTTATGCATATTATCCCTATTTCAAAACTTAATTTAATGAGCTTACTGGTATGAAAATATTTGTGCTTAATGTGTTGTATGTTTGTACACCTAACTTACAAAGAAGTGCTTTAAATTATAATAGGTAAAACTAGTATGATTTCTTTCGCATAGTTGTTTTCGTTTTTGGATTGCTGTCTCGTTAAAAATTACTTCTTTCATGAATATATCATTTATTTTTATATTATATGAATTTAACCTCATAATTTTCTTTTTCAATATTTCAACTTTTAGATTTTGAAATTTTCCTTTTCTGTATATCTAACTTAAGTTATTATTTTGAAATAAAATGTATAAATTGGAACTGTCAACTGATTATGTGAATAGATGCACCTAGATATATCGTTCCTAAGTAACTAAATGTTTAGAGTCAGCACGCACACCGAAGGTTTTATATTTTAAATGATCATTTGTTATCTTTTTTTTCTTGGAATTGACAATATATTTCCTGGTTAGTGGAAACTCTGGGTTAAACTTTGTGGTCATTGTGGTTTTAACGTCCAAGGAACTGCATACCGCTGCATTGAAGAGTTGTAGCGCTCCCAGTTTTTAATTGAAAAAAAAACATAATTTCCTCGTGCACCTTTTTCATTTTTTCCAGTTCTGAAATTAATTAAGTACTTTGTATTTATTATATTGTTTTTTGTTTTTGCATATTATAATGTAAAAATAAACTATATGTACTCTGCATGATGTCAAGGCATTGAACAAATAATCGTTTTTGTGACGTAACTTTTGTTATTTAACATGGCCTTAACACTTAGGAGTAATACATCACTGTATAACGTACAAATAAAAGAACGAATCAAAATCGTTGTTACAAATCGGTAGTAGTTAATTTCCTCGTTTATGCATATATAAATATCAAAATTTTCTAGTTTAGAAATCAGATTTAATTTTGACTTGATAAAAGAAATTATAATGGTAAGCTTTAATTTAAATCAAATTTTGTTTTACAAAAACAATACTTATATATTTAGAGAAAACGTATGATCATCTCTTAAGATGTCCTACGTGTATCTTCTTCTCTATGTAATGCACATAATGCAAAGATCGTTATGAAAGAAAAATAATTTTGAAAACAAAACTTTTGCAAATGAAAATTTTGAAGAAATTCATTTATTCTTAAATAATCTTAATAAATATAAGAAATTTAAGTTGAATTTACAAGAACTACACATTTATATATTATTATATTTATTTGTTTTCACTTTTTCATTAATTGTGGTTCGTTAATTTGAAACACGATGTCTTATCATTTTTATGAAGATACAAAAAAAAATGTTAGAATATATAAGCAATTTAAAAATTAATGCATTTTGATTTTCAAAGCATTTTATTCCTGTGACCTACACTTATTATTGTTGCATAGATAAATAAAAAGATGGCTGAAGGTAACCATTTAGTAAAATGTATTTTATTGCTCTCAGGTTCCACTTCAACTTTATATTGCTGTCATAGCTGTAACGCTTTCTTCTGCTCTCCCTGGTCCAAAAAAGGATAATAAATGGCAGCTCTGTCAGAAATACGACTTGTTGTATAAACAATGTCTACCACCATCGGACTGGATTTGTGATAAGAGTCAGATTCCAGAGACCTACGTTTCATTCAACATGTAAGTATACTCTTATCAAAATACAATACTATTGCGATAATTATAAATATAATGGCAGCACTTCTGAGAAAATAACAAAGGATTGATTTCACAAAATATTTAGTGTTCGGAGATACATGTAGGGTATTTTTGATAATTTTGATAAGTACTCCAATTACATTTCGATTATTTATGTCGGATCGGTTTTTCTCGATGCAATCGTCGAGGTCAATTCAAAGACCATTAAAACGTCAGTGAGCTGTAACAACAAAAAAGACAAAAAATGAAGGTCAAGGATCAGAATTCACAAAATTGCTTAAATTAAGACTCAAACAAGTATCAATTAAAGTTACAATCGCTAGCTTTTATATTTCATATTTTTTAATGCAGAATATTTTGTAGATGTGTCAAATTATATTCCCGTTTTACACCACATAGATAATCTTACCGCTTTATACAATAAAAAATCATAGAAAAAGTCAAAGAATTTCAAATGTGATTGCACCATACTAATTCATGAGATATAATAAATGCATGTGTATTTGTAAACATTTAATTTACATTCATCTTTCTCTCTCTTACAGCCGTAAAGCAATGGATCTCTCAGATAGAGGTTTTGTGAATTTCTTAAAACACAGCAGAGAATGCAATGGTGTCTCAAAACACGTATTCTCTAAACAAGATAAAATGGAGGATATCAGAGGAGCTGGGTAAATAAATTTAAAATAGAGAATTTGCTTTCCTAACGGTCAAGTAAGCACTGACGACTTTATAATGTTATCTTCAAACGGACCGGTCAGAGTGCATATGTGTTTTTGTACAGAGCTATCACCGTTTAGTGTTATGAATTACCTAAACAAATAATCAACCTATCAACAAAATGTATTGTTTGCAGGCTGGTTGGTTGGTACGAAATAAATACTAACACATCACAAATTAAGTTTAGATATTTTTCTGGGAAATTTTAAGAAATATGGATGATCGTTTGAATTTTAAATTAGTTGTATATCAATTTAAAACTATTTGGTTTAAATAAAACTGTCAATACTTAAAGGGTCAAATATTTAAGAGATATAAACAGTGAAGATTGTGGGGTAAAACGTATTACATGATAATTTCAATGATAAATTTATAGTTATGTGTATGTGTTGTGTTGTTGATAACGATCAAAGCAAACAAAAGACAAGGCGACATGCTCTCTGATTAAATTGAGAATGAAGATGGGGAATAAGTCAAATAGATCACAACCCAACCAAAGAGCAGACAACTCTTTAATCTTCTTTCTTGTTTAATATGATATTAAAAAACAAATTTCACCATCTGTTAAAACCTATCAACACTTACATCTCAATTATTGAAACATCTACATTAGATTTATATCAAATTGTCACAATATTTTAATATGTTTTTTACAGAGCGAATGTGGCTAGAGTCCATAAATTTCCTATGTGCAGAGAAGTGAAGACGCTTGTTACCCATGTTTATAGACCATTCTATAACGCAATAACTGATGTCAAAACAGGCTCTGAAATTTGTGAAGTTGTTTTAAGCGACAGAGCCCAAATTGTTTATAAAGTGGAGTGTTTAGGGTAAGTGAAGTTCTTAGACGCAACTATATCATTCTGTTATACAAAAGTAGGACTATGATCCAACAATCAGGTTTAGAATATAAGAAATGTTTGTGCTTTGGTTGCATGTGTGATTGGTTGCTGTCTAACGGAGTATAAACCACACCAGATTTTATTCATAAGAAAATAAGACTAAAAACCGCTAAACATTTCTGAAATACAATGTAACCAGCCAAAACAAAACTCTTACGATAGAAATAATTTGTTTATCATCTTTATATTTTTGAATTACAAGTGTTCACACGCAAAACTGTTTTAATTCCCTAACATGGTGTGCCTGTATCATGTTAGTCTGTACGAACTGTTTGTCTATTGTACTTTATTTATACGAGTCGGATGGAAATGGTTGGAGCTTAATAATGTACTATCTTATATTTTCGACATTTCACTTAACGTATAAAGTAACGGTTTTTCGCTTCTCATTGTTATTTGTTTTTTGTCTCATTAGGGTGTACCCTACTTCTGGTTTTATTCATTCCAATTCCAAGCGAATTATAGCTCCTGCTTCACATGAAGTTATTTTGCTTATTTTGTTATTATTTATTTTACAGTCATAAGAGAACAACAAAATGTAGATTTCACTATGCACCACAAAAAGATTATTACTGCCGACCAACCAATTACGTCACAAGAACCATGGTTATTTTATGCCCCAGCGACAATGGAATATTAACCTACCACGTTGAGAAGATCCCAACAGCCTGTAGTTGTGTAAAGGTTGGATGTGACGATACATTCCCCCTCAAAAAACTTCTCCATTAGTGAAGGAACAGTATTAAGTCACTAACAAGGGCATGTGCAATATATTTCATCCTCATCATTTATGTGTATTGTCTTTAATGTTTATGTCTACTTACAAACAACAACAATAATATTGAATAAAAAATAGATTTAAAATTTGTACTTCTATTATTGGTTATAAATAACAACGACTAGGTAATTAGTGTTCTGTAGATTTTTTTTATTGTATGTTTCTAAAATGTGGTCGGTATTTCCTAACATTTACCAATGCAACATGAGTAGCAGGATCTGCCAACGTTTCTGTAACACCGGAAACCACCTCCGGTTTTTTGTTGGTTTCTTGATGTTCAGTTTATCTATATATTTTCTATGTTGTACTTTGCGTATGATGGTTGTGTTTCGTCGTGTTCTATTTCATGAAATGGCATAGACAATTTGACAATCATTTCGACTTGTGATATAAGGATAAAAAGATGTAGTATGATTGACAATGAGATCAAAATGATATAGAAGTTTACAACTATAGGTCACAGTACGAACTTAAACAACAAATATAATATACAGCAACAAACTAAAACCACTGAATTACAGTCTTATGATTTGAGATATAAAAATGAGGGGTTATACGTGTTTACGGGCACCCAACCCTCCCCTACCCTGAAACAGTGTGAAACAACACAATGTATGAGCGATATACTATAAAAACTAGTTGAAAATGGCTACAAAGAAAAAGAATACGATACAGGATATTTCTAAATCCCCACAGTAAAAAAGACGCGATGTAAATGAACTAGTGTGGATTATTTTAGTCACTGAAACATTGATAACGTGTTGTTAAATACTTGATAAGAACAACATGTAATATACTAGGTAACTGTGATCGAAAGAATAGTAACATAACTAATCAATCAAATGTATAAAGAAAAAGATAAAATACAAGTAAATGTACTTCTGTCAATTTGTTTTGAATACTGTTTGCATTGTAAATACACCAACACATGGAAGTTTCTAACGACCTTGACTGGCTATACTGAGCCCTCAAACGGTTGGAAAATACATTTAAAACATCTTACAGTAACATTTAGAAGTGGCTTTTATGTACATCGGTTATTTGACAAATAGGTGGATTTTTATTAACTTATCTAGACTAAGGTTGCCCTTTGTTTATGTGTTGCATATCTGTTTTTTGTTCATTTTTTTACCTAAATAAGGCCGTTAGTTTTCTCGTTTGAATTGATTTACATTGTCTTATCGGGGCCTTTTATAGCTGACTATGCGGTATGGGCTTTGCTCATTGTTGATACCGTACGGTGACCTATAGTTGTTAATGTTTGTGTCATTTTGGTCTTTTGTGGATAGTTGTCTCATTGGCAATCATACCACATCTTCTTTTTTATAAGTATATATCACGAGTCTGTCGATTAAATACAACTTATCAGACGCTAGTATATAAAATGAGTATACTACAACATGAGACTAAAACAAGAATTTGTTCGATTTGACTCAATATAGGATTACGTGCATCGGTTATACGTTAAACGTAATTTTTACGCAAGTAGAAAAATAAGGTTTTACACATGAATTGCTTACAAATCGTGTGTTCCTTTCTTTCACAATCGCATTTAATGGGTTCGTGTTGTTTAATATTGAGTGATCTACACAGACAATTTTCATTTACATCAATTTCACATGAATTCAAATTCATGTGAATCTCACGTGAATTTCACCTCAAACGAGCTTATACGTGAAACTCGCGTGAAATCAGTTTATGTGAGTACATGTATCACATGAATCTCATGTGAAATTCACATGAACTTCACATGAAAATTACATGAAATTTGTTCACGTGAAATTCAAATGAATTTTTAAAATAAGGTATTCCAAACAACATCTAAATTTTTAAATTTAAGTAAAATCATGAAAAATACCAATATTTTTTTTGGAAAAGAAAGTTTCACGTGAGTATCATGTATAATGTCGTTTGAGGTGAATCTCACATGAAATTTTTCACGTGAATTTCATGTGAGATTCATGTGAAATTCACGTGAGCAAATTTTGCCTGTGTATGCAAGGTTCGCCGTTAACTTAGTTTTCTTTCGTCTAAATTATTTTTGCCTCGGTATTGTGCGAATTTTTTAATTGTAAGATTTTTTGATTGCTTTCTTGAAAACTTATTTTTCTTCCATATTAGGAGTATTCCATGTCAGTGAACTATTAAAGAAATGACTGTCCGTAACACACTCGAAGTCTGTTAAAACACTGATATAGACGTGTGAGTTATGGGATGTCACTGTCGTCCTGTACAGATGTCATTAATTATCATTAGTGTTTTTTTTATGGTGATAAAAATTATCATATGTATATTTAACTTAGCACTTCAAAGATTAAATGACTTTAATAGTTTTAATACAAATTTATTTATGAACCAATACCTTAACAATAACATAACAAAATGAAAAAGCACATAGCGAAACTTTGTAAAACATAAATATCACAGTCAGTTATA
Source organism: Mytilus trossulus (assembly GCF_036588685.1). NCBI lineage: Eukaryota > Metazoa > Mollusca > Bivalvia > Mytilida > Mytilidae > Mytilus > Mytilus trossulus. The sequence continues at coordinate 56,355,210 of NC_086382.1, forward strand.
TTGTCTTCTGATTTTCAAAACAAGCCTGGACTTTTTCTTACTATTTGTTTTGGTCTTATTTCTTGGACGTGTACGGGTCCCTGTCTGATACCACGATTGTTAAAGGGACCAGCAACTTCTCCTGTTAAACATTTGACTTTAACACAACTACAAGCTGTTGATACTTTTTCTTTGTAATACTGCAATCCAGTTAATGGGCAGTCAATAAGCATGGTTCTGTACACAAAATTTGTTGGTCTACAAAAATATTGCTTAAACACCCCATAGTCGAATCTACAGTAGTTGTTCTGTTTTCTCTCATCTCTGAAAAAAATTAAACGTTAACTTTCAATTAAAAAATAATAAAAACAAAACCGTTAAATACTCGGTTTGTTCATGTATCGTTTGCTATATCGTTATAATAAAAATCTTATATTTTAAATTAATGCCAAATTTTCAGGACTGTTTTTTTGTTTTTTGTTGTTGACTTATGTATCATTTAACTTGGATGTTCATAGGAATATATACACAAGAACTACACAATTATAAATAATAATAATAAAAAAAAATATAATAATAATTAAAAAAAAAAAAAAAACCCAGAACGCCCGATAGACATGTCGCCACCAAGTATCATAAATTGCATTGCGAACATTTAAAAAAAAACAACACTTAATTTTTAACCAACAAAAGATTAAAATACTTTAGCTAATTCTCAAAATAAAAATAAAATGCCTATAAATACACAATTTAAACAATTCCAGTAACGTGAAATCTTGAATAACAGAAGGGAAAATTGTCAAAAGATTATAGACCCATACACTAACACCTGTAAGTTGTTTGGCTAGCTTGAAATATATTACACAATTTGTACTTTCAAGCGTTAATGAAAGCAGATGTATTACAGAAATAAGAGTGACATTACTTTTCTAATTAGGACAAGGATGAAACCCGAATAAGTAAACAGCCCGTCAAACCAACATTCTAAATAATTTGGTAACTTGTAAAGTAGATCTGTTAATGATCTCTAGGTATGAAGCCGACAGGTCAGTCAGAACAGAGAGACAACGAAATACCATTATAACTCCGGACTAAACAGAATTATGGAAACTTAGCAAAGATATTATAAGTTTTGGTATTGAATATTTTTGTAAGTATTTGAATGACCACTGGACGTTAGTTTAGAACCAATCAGCGTATATTTGCCTGGATAACTTTGCAATCAAATTGTCCGGTGAAGTTCAGATGGGGATATTTTATATCAGCAATCAAATACGACTAGTATGGCTTAGTTGCTTTTCACGCCTCACGCTTCACGTTAGATAAATATTATGTAGTTTATATATCAAATGATGAAATACAGTTTATTATCTTACCCGTTGTAACAGTCCGTCCTGTATATTTTCTGTACATTTCTATCAGGGCCATTGAGAATAACCTGGCATACCTCAAAGCCTTCCGGTAATCCAGTCAGCTCATGATATACTGTTTTGTTTATATATGCAATCGGTACCTTAACTTCACGACAAACTGGTTTCTTTACGTAATCTATTTTTTCCCTGAAATATAAATATATATTTACATTGAAACAATGTATTTATTGCCAACTGACTTTGAAAACTACTATTTAGCGATAATATATATATATATATATATATATATAAGTACGTCTGAGTCAGGCGAGGGAAGAACCAAAAATTTGCGAAAGCAAATTTACAGATCTAACATTGTTGGGTTGATGTTTAGACGAGTTGTATATATATATATATATGGATACATCTGTTGTAGAGTTGTCACTGACTCAGACGTACTTATAAATATAATTATTTTCTGTGACTGTATCTTGCATTAGTTTGTAGGATCATTTACTATAGATAATTGAGCTGATCTGTAACAATAACATCTCCATGCCTTATATATCATGTACTGTAGTACGCCGCTAGATTAAAACTGACGAGGAAATACATCTTGTGGAACTATGCACACACGGCCACCAAAAGCTTTATTTTTGTGAAGCCTAGGTGGTCGTGTGGTCTAGCGGGACGACTGCAGTGCAGGCGATTTGGTGTCTAGATATCACAGTAGCATGGGTTCGAATCCCTGCCAGGGAAGAACAAAAAATTTGCGAAAGCAAATTTACAGATCTAACATTGTTGGGTTGATGTTTAGACGAGATGTATATATATATATATATCTATTTTAAAATACATATCCGCGTAAATTTATCAAAAATAAAGATAGGAAATTAATTTAATTATCGTTCAACATATTGATTAATTGATGATGTGCGAAATTTGGATTGCAACTGTAAAATTGAGGTATATTCGATAAGGTCATGGAGCAGACCACCTACAAACTCCCTTAACAATCTGAGAATAAAAATAATCGCCGTTTTGCATAGTTCCACAAGATGTATTTTAGAAAAGAAAATGTAGATACAGTGCCTCTTAAGTAAACTTTGGATGCCTTTTTGTCTTATTTTATTACTGTACGATGCATATTATGTAGTTTGTATTTAACTTTGTTGACTATGTAAAATTAAAAAAAAAATGAAGTAAATAAATCAAAAATATCTTTAAAAAAGTTGAAATGATAATTACCCATATGGAGCAGGATCTCCTAAACACTCACTGCATGACTTTATATAGTGGATAAATGATCCGTCACTCTGGGACAATTTCTGTCTCAATCCACGCCTATTACACAGAGAAAAAAAAAGAAAACAATTAAATTGAATACAACAATAATTATGATTTATATCAATATATGATTAAAAGCATTATGATTAAAATACTGTCTTCAGTTTTAATTATAAATTAAAAAAAAAATGCATTGCTTTTTATTTGAAGATGATTGATTTCTCAGTAAAATGTAAAAAATTACCGCGGTGTCTTAAAAATGTAAAAATTACTGTCGTGTCTTTAAAATAGAAAAAATAATGACGTGTCTTTAAAATGTGAAACTTACGGCGGTGTCTTTAAAATGTAAAACTTATTTGCGTGTCTTTAAAATGTAAAACTTACTTGCGTGTCTTTAAACTGTAAAACTTACTTGCGTGTCGTTAAAATGTAAAACTTAAGGCGGTGACTTTAAAATGTGAAACTTACTGCGGTGTCTTTAAAATGTAAAACTTACTTGCGTGTCTTTAAAATGTAAAACTTACTTGCGTGTCTTTAAGCTGTAATACTTACTTGCGTGTCGTTAAAATGTAAAACTTACTGCGTTTTTTTAAACTGTAAAACTTACTTGCGTGTCTTTATTAAAAATGTAAAACTTACTGCGGTGTCTTTAAAATGTAAAAATTACTAACGTATGTTTAAAATTTAAAACGTGTTTGCGTGTCTTTGAAATATTATTATACCATAGAAATACACGATATAGAATACATAATATAGCAAAAGAACAAATATATAAAAAAATAAAAAAATATGTAAGTTGAAAACTTATTTTTTTGTAAGTCTATTCTATGGTGCATATCTTCGTGTGTATGAAAAGAAAAAAGAAAAACTCAGAGGAACTACTTACATATCTAGTGGTGAATAACCAGCTGGTTTATCACAGATCCAGCTCCTGTGTGGCAGACACTGGTCATACAAATACTTGTAGTTAGTACATACATCCATGGGTACGCCCGACACATAGGCAATGATGGCACAAGTCAGTAGTAGTTTTAACTAAAAAAAATATAATGATTATTTTTTATGCTGACTTTTTCAGAAAGACATTTTAGATTTGTATGCCAATTGATCCTATTGCGGTTTAAACAGTAAAATTTGTGAAATACATGTACGGTATAAGGTTTGAATTAAGAAATGATAATAATAAAAAACAAAAGCACTTTTGAAGAATTAGCACAAAAAGCGTTTTTGAAATAATAAATGTAACAGTTCTACCTAAACAGAGGGATTTATTATTTATCAATTATTCAAAACTTTGTAAGATTTGATATTTTAATGGAAAACAATCTTTGAAATAAATGAATTCAAATATAACGAATTTCATTGACTTACCATTTTTAGCAGTGGTCACTTTAAGCAAATTTAAGACGTTTTGATATAAATGGTCAAGTGTAGTCTTTATATAGCATAAAGGTTGACAAATGGTGTCTTTCATTTGACAATGATGATGAATTAGCTTACGTACATCACGGACAATGGCCATACTGACGTAGGTCCTTAGGTCAAACTATAACATACTGGTCAGCGATTGGTCAGTATGTATATATCCTTGTCGCCTAGATTTGTGTATATATAGAAACAAGATACTGGTGGTAAGCAGAACCTAGAAGAGACACAAGAAATAAGGTAAACTATTCTATTCTACTTCATTTTCGACAAAGGCCAAACATTATAAAGAGTTTCAAAAAAGAGATTTATACGTTTTACTTTATCGCTTCAACTAGGGATTTAATGCAAAATTGCTTTATCAAATCAGGTTAAATATTGCACAATATAGTTAAGCAAAATAAGCCCTTTAAATTTCTAACCCACGGCTTCAGATTGCCGTCAAATCAACGTTTCATATATAAATAATGTGTTCATTATTGTTTTTAGATGAAACATAGTCTATTTTTCCTTGCTGTATTACCATGTGTGTTTGGAATATTTGGAAAGAAATGTGTTGTTGATCCGATAGAAAACAGATGGCCGGACATGGGAAAGATATGTCATGATCCGTTAGAATATAATCAGTAAGTATACATTTTTAAAAAGTTGTTTATATTGTAAAATGCACGAATTCAAAATTCTACGCAAAAATCTCTAAATCGTTGCAGTTGGATATTGTCTATTCAAATTGCACTATTATTATCAAACGGTCGTAATTTTAAGAAAAGTAAGAGATGTATTATGCTTATATGCCGAATACACTTCAAACACATAAGCACAATAATTGAACGAAACAAAACTATTTTTTTCTTATATAAGCTCGGAATATTATCTTGTCTTTTTGTTATATAGCACAGTGAATAAATGCCCTTTTTCTCTTTATTCAGTATTGCTATAGAACAGGCTATAATAGATGATCCAGAAATCCAGATATATTTACAAGATGCCAGTAGAATATACCAACCAGCTGTTCCTTATGATGACCCTCAGTAAGTATATACCTATTCAATTTTGCATACTGTCAGATTTTTTTAAAACATAATAATTTTCATAGAGTGGTAAACCAAATGACAAATTAATATTCTGCATCCAGATTTTCAGCATACCCTTTAGTGTTAAATCTTGAAAAAAGCAATAGATAGCGTCGAAAAACTATATATAAATGTTCACAAAAAATAGTTTGAGTCAGTAAAAAAACAACAATGAATTAATAGATAACTGTAGTACCCTTTTTAGCAATGCTACATTTATACATCTCATACATGAATGATAAATTGATAACTTTTTGTCTTTTTAGTATCTGCCCCCTTGATATTGGAAATCCCAGTGGACCACAGATTGTAGAATGTGGCAGTATATGTCCCAGCTCTTACACTAACCTTACAACAGTTTGGTATGAGTACGAACCAGGAAGGACAACCATGTGTAACGTTATGAGACCATGGCAGCAAATTGTTTATTATATGCAATGCGGGTAAGTGTACTATGAATGACACATTTTTGTTTAGGGGCAAGCAGATGCAGTCTCCGGGTGCTGGTTTGTTTTGTTGCATTGAAGACCCATTGGTGGCCTTTGGCTTTTTTTGCTCTTTGATTGTGTTGTTGTCTCTTTCATATATTCCCCATTTCCATTCTCAATTTAATTTACAAAATAAGTAAGGAAATACCAATGATTAAAGCAAATAAGTTTTAATACAACGACATTACTATACATGACAGGCAAAGGTATAAATATGATGCAATAAAAATTGATATGCTAAAATATTCAGAAATTTTAAATTTAATGTGTTAGCTAAAACCTTTCTTGCAAATCTAAAAAAAAAAAATTTTTTTTAGTATAAATAATCTCTATGTCTAGAAATCTGATGTATAACAGAGTTCTTCGCAACAATGCATTTATATACAATATTCACTTCCAGACAATAATTATATTTCTATTTCATTTTAGAACCAAATATCCACTGGTTGATGGTATGGATAACTCGTTCCAATGTGTACCAGAAGATATCATCAGACGTAAAATAGCTGTGTATTGTCCGAATATTGTACCACAATGTAGAAAAATGGATATTGATTTACCACAACACTGTGCTGCCAGCAAATTTCAATGTAGACAGAAAAAGGTTTCACAGCAATCAAAATTGGACAATCTTTTTGCTTCTTTTGGTTGGTAACATCGATGAAGAGTGATTCGTTTTACTAGACACATCAATCTGACTTTCATTTTAAGTTATCTGTGATTATATAATACATGTTAAAGGTTTTTGTTTAACTATTTGTTGGTACCAATATTTAATAATAAAATGTTTTAAAAAATAATGTCGTAGTCTTATATAATCCATATTATTTTTGTAATCAAACTTGTGACTTTTTGATGAGATATACAAATGCTGTAAAATACATTCAAGATAAAAAAAAAATATGGAAAATGTAAATAATAAATAAAAAAAGAAGCTCTGATATGATAACCATTTTTTTTCTCTCACATTAACGCTGACGAATGTATATTGTAAGACTTGTTTTTTGAATTGTAACGTATATTCAAGTTTGTAAATATACAGAACTAAATAACCCCAAGAATGTCGACCTATTAGGTGATGCGTTATAATAAATTAGCTTTGCACCATAAGTGCATGCTAACATGGTACATATTCAATACACGAATTTGAACAGAAAGGTATTCATTCTAGAATGAAAACTTTTCGAGAGTTTTGCAAATCTAAGCCATTTTTTAAATGTCTCATTTAACATCTTGGACTATTCATAATCTTTTCTCTTCACTCTTTGCTGAACCAACATTTTTCCTGTATTATTTTGACGTACATTTCAAATTTGTTATTGTATAAATGAATAATTCATCACCGTAAACAAGTTGAGTACCTTTCGCTTTACGTTCTAACATTAATCTTTTTTTATAATGTAACAAATTGTCACAACACATTTGTACCTTTGTTCCAAAAATAAAAAAAACAAGGTTAACATTGTGACATATTTATATGTATTAAATTATATGTCAAGTAAAACTTGGTCTGTTGGATTACAACTCTTCTATCAAACACATTTACGTCACATCTAAAACAATCATTACAATTTCGTAGATACCGTAACAAAATAGATATGCACTTGTTGTTCAGTGATGTCGTCCGACCTACCGTTGAGAATTGATAGGAAGTCAAATATGTCTACTATATATAAATGCAATTTTTAATGATCTTTAATGGAAGCGCTAACAACTAAAAATATAGGTAGAAAGTTATGCAGAAAGAAAAGATGTGTAAACCATCTATAAAGAAATCGAAATTGAGAGTAATATTTTGGAATCCTAGGAATCTACAAATATAGATAGCGATAATTGTAAATATGAAGAAGTCCTATCACACATCTATATTTTAGTTGAAAGAGCATAGTACAGTAGGGAAGACTGAATGTATAAAAAAATATAATTAGAGGCATAATAGAAGGAAAGTGAAACCCTGTTTTTACAAAAAAAATACCTTCGAAATAATATCTAGTCAAAATCCATCAACCTCCTGACGTAAATACGAGACGCTACAGTTTTGAAATGCTCCAGATTTAAGTACCAATTTTACATCAATTTTAAGCAACTCTGACACAATGTGATTATGCGCCCACTGTATACAAATTAGAGAGGAGTACATAGTTACTGATATGACAATTACGGAAAAGTGAAGGGACCTATATTAACAAAGAATCAGCAACATAAAATGATCAATAGATAAATAATGTGAAAAATCCAGAATTGGAGTGATCTTAAACGAAAAAGTAACAAAATACAACTGTATATACAGATGATGATAGGATAAGAAGAATATAAAAAATGAAGTTTCAAATATGATTGCTAGTACAGCAGAAAAAAAACCCTAAAAAATCCAAAACACCCAGACGAGACCACTAGCGAAAGAGAATGGCATCAGAAAGGAAACAGAAACCACAGATACAGAAGAAATACATGAAAGTGAAATAACGGAAAACTATTAAATCATAATTATTTGGTACAAACTGAAATGAATGAGATAAAGCAGGCAATAATTTATCATGATGCGAACAGTAGCAAAGCAATGTGAAAATATATATACATACCGAAACGATAAAATGTAAAATGTATATAAAAAATACTGACCACAAAGGCAAATAAAAAAGGGGATGTTTATATCATTAATATATTTATTAAGAATAAAGCAACATAATTTGGCACTCACTACCAAAACGAAAAAAAAAAGATGGACGATTTTTTACAATTCTGTATGATCTTGAATGCAGATACATGTACGTACATGTAACAAGAAAAACCTGAATTGAAAAAAAACCCCAAAAAACCCAACCTAATCACAGATAAATCAAAAAGAAGCAATATGATCAGAAAATAAAGTATAAGCTGTTTAATCGCTAAGAAAATAAGATGAGGAATCCCGATAATCTGCTTTAAAACATCTTAGAGTATAGAAAAATGGACAGAAAACGCTATTTGAGATGAAGAATACCTGTTAAATTCCATTTACACAGTCTAAATGAAAGCTTTTTAGAAAATACCGTCTAGTTGTTTAAGATACCATTATACTCATGAGGTAGCACAATACAATTTGTTTTAAATCCCAATCAGACAACTTTAAACTGATGTAATTCATTTTATCCTTCTTTGAATGTTATTAATGAGGTACCCTAAATAGTTATCAAAAGTACCAGGATTATAATTTTATACGCCAGACGCGCGTTTCGTCTACATAAGACTCATCAGTGACGCTCAGATCAAAATAGTTAAAAAGCCAAATAAATACAAAGTTGAAGAGCATTGAGGATCCAAAATTCCAAAAAGTTGTGCCAAATACGGCTAAGGTAATCTACTCCTGGGGTAAGAAAATTCTTAGTTTTTCGAAAAATTCAATGTTTTGTAAACAGAAAATTTATAAAAAATTACCATATGATTGATATTCATGTCAACACCGAAGTGCTGACTACTGGGCTGGTGATACCCTCGGGGACGAAACGTCCACCAGCAGTGGCATCGACCCCTAAGAAAGAAGAGAGACTAATCTTTCAAATTGTGATATTTCGTTATGATATAATTATTACATAATAAATTGTTATGTACGTTATTAGTTACTATATTGTGATGTCCACACCTGAATGAACTCAGTTTCTGTGTTATTCATAGCATCCAAAAATAATTTATAGATTCTTGTACAACACATCTTGACCTCCAATACCGTGTCCCAAAACATCAATAAAACATATTTTATACCCAATTAAATTCAGTGATGTCTTATTAATTGAGGTTTCAAACTTCATTGGAGGTTTATGAGAGAATGAAATAGAATAGGAAAAATCTGACACATTATTATGGAGGTCAAACTGTGTTGAACAAGAATCTTTAAAAAATAGTTTGGTTCGATACTACAATTTACTGTACTATTACTTACACAATTCTATATTAATATTAATATTCTTGTAATTGTAAATAACATAATTAAAAACCTAATCTCGATTTACATCCAATTTTTATTAGAAGTTAACAAATTTTGTGGCGATGATACATTCGTGTGACGCACAGTTTGTAATTCTATTTTGCTGTTTTGTGTTCTCCGGAATTATTTTAAGTATTTCTTGTTATTTTGTAGTTACCATGTCGAAATGTACTATTATATTATTCATTTATGTATTTCTGTGTCCTGAGTATTCCTGATTTATTTCTACTGTAGTGCTGTCATGCATGCAATGTTGTTATTTTAGCGGTATATTTTACATTGTCATAAAGCGCGAGGTTTGGCTAGCCACAAAACCAGGTTCAACCCACCATGTGTATTTTTAAACTGAACTGTACCAAGCTAAGAACATGGCAGTTGTTATCTTACAGTTCGTTTCAATGTATGTTGCATTGTCGTTTTTTTTTTGTTGCACTTCAGTGTTTCTGTTGTTTCGTTGTTTTCCTCTTATAGTTGATGTGTTTCCTTAGTTTTAGTTTATAATCGGGATTTGTTTTCTCTAGATAGATTTATTACTTTCAAACAGTGGTATACTACTGTGTCCTTTATTTACTACAGGAAAACATCAATACTCAGTTTTAGTCTCCACTTTATTTATTTTGTTACTTTAATTACCTACCAGGAATTTTTAAATAAGATGCTTACACATTTGGTAATGACACTAAAATATTGAAAGAGATCATGAGACATTACGACCTTTTGGATTATAGCTCTTCATATTTTATATAAGCTTTGGATTTCAAATATTTGGCCACAAACATCACAGAAGAGACATGTATTGTCGAAATGCGCATCTGGTGCAAGAAAATTGGTACCGTTAATTTTATTACACATATTCTTCTTCATAAGACGTAAGTATAAGCATAAAAGAGAAGGACATAGGCGTGGTAATATATTGAGATCAAAACTGTATGAAAAAGTTAATAAGGTAAATAAATTTGCTGCGCTAAGGAGATCTTTTAAAATTATACACGTAAGAAACATTCCTTCCACTTTTTACACTATTTTGTGCCATTGAGAAAATTTAGCATTGCAATTACACAAATCACATGTTGTTATTTCCTCAACAAGAATCGCTTAGAAATGTAACACGGTTAGGTGCATGTTTCTTTAATTATTTTACCTACGGTATATTTTACTAAATTAAGTACTCCAATTAAACTTACATAATTATAAACCTTATTGCCTTGTTAGTTGAAATATCAATTAATCTGCACATAATTCTAAACCAAACCCTTTCTTTTCACCATAGCGAAATGCATATCAAACTATATCATCTAAGCCCGTTGTATACCCTCTATTCCTTTAGGACCTTCGGAATGATTTGTCATATAACTGTTCTTAACATTTCTAGCAGAGCCTCCTTATATAATAGAACGTCCTGATTCAGATCAAGGACTGCAATTGTCATGGCAAAGCATAAAAAATACCACGAAAAGACAAACAAAGAGAATCAGCATCACAAGTCCTAATAAAACTGAGGATAGCATAAAGGGTATGCAGATCGTGCTCCATAAGTGCGTAAAAGGTAAAATATAAGCACAAGTAACAAAAATCTTAAATATATATTTTATTCAGTATTTCTGTTGTTGTTTGTAAATAGACATAAACGATAAAACAATACACATACATGACGAGGATGAAATAAATTGCACATGCCCTTGTAAATGACTCGATACTGTTCTTTCATTTTAGAGAATATGTTAGAGAGGGAATGTATCGTCACATCCAACCTTTACACAACTACATGCTGTTGGGAGCTTCTCGGCATGAAGAGTTATTCTTCCATTATCACTGGGGCATAACACTGCCATGGTTCTGGTGACGTAATTGGTTGGTCGGCAGTAATAATCTTTTTGTGGTGCATAATGAAATCTGCATTTTGTTGTTCTCTTATGGCTGTAAAATTAAAAGTAAGAATACATTAAAGTCAACAAATGAACGTCTTAATGAACATGATTTATATTTTTCTAGGAATATATTAAATGAGATGCATGTTACACCCAACAGATACAAATACCAAATTATACAAATACCAAATGATACAAATACCAAATGATCAAAATACCAAATGGTACTAAATGGTACTTGTTTACTTATTCTCTATTCCTTATTTAGTGGCTTATAATTTTGAAAGACAGCAGCCAAACTCCAAACAAAGCAAACTTTTCTTCTATTTTGTTAGTTAATCATAGATTTCATTTTTTATAATTGAATGATTTGTATGAGACTAAATATGAACTCACCCTATACACTCCACTTTATTTATAGTTTGGAATCCTTGTTCGGTTAAAACGACCTCACAAATTTCATTGCCTATTTTTTTACCAGTCATTATTTGGTTAATGGATCTATAAATATGGGTCACAGGTGTGCGCACTTCTCTGCACATAGGAAACTTATGGATCTTTGCCACTCTGAAATAAAAACATAGAAATATTTATCTTAATCATTTTGTGACAATGTGACCTTATTTTGATATAGATTCCATCACGGAATAGAAGAATATTTTAAGACATATTAACAGATGGTTAAGTTTGAATTACTGTGAAATAATACTAGTAGTACTACAAACAGTTGAACGAAGTGATTGTTTTTTTTTTTAAAAGTACTGTGGATTCATTAATATTCGTTGGATACCAATTTTCGTGGGAACAGGAAAACCACGAATTCAAATGTCCAACGAAAAACAATTTTTTCTAAAGGAATGAGTGTAGACTTTGCCAAAACCACAAAATGAAATATCTAC